>NW_027316278.1:2359407-2447881 GCF_026437365.1 Eucyclogobius newberryi | reverse complement strand
ACAAACACAGGAGCAAAAGTCCAACATAAACGTTGCGTCTCGCCAAAAGTCAGTTTCTCCAGATCTAATGTTTGTTATAATAACCAACTATAACTATAACTAATATAAGATATTCCTTTATTGTCCCACATGGGGAAATGTTATTGTTGCAACGCAGGTAGATACAGAGGTAGATCCAGAAGAACAGATCACTTATAGGAAGTCTGAAAAACACTTTCAGTAGAAGATCTACTATAAATAAATAAAAACTCCCATAGACAAATAAATAAATAAATACATAAATACCATGTCATGTGATCACGACAGTAATTGCACATGAACATGTGTCACGACAGCACATAGATTGCACATGAATTTCACAGTAATTGCACATATGACAGAATTGCACATGGTTAGGTCAGTATTGTGAGTGTTCAGTACTAACAGTGTTTGTTATAAAGTCTGACAGCAGCAGAAGGAAAGACCTGCGAAACCTTTACCTCCCACAGAGGGTGGATCAGTCTCTCACTGAAGCTGCTCTCCAGAGCGGACAGAGTGTCCTGCAGGGGACAGAGTGTCCTGCAGGGGACAGAGTGTCCTGCAGGGGGTGACACTCATGGTCCAGCATAGATGTGAATCTAGCCAGGACCCTCCTGTCCCCCACCTCCTGCACCGAGTCCAGAGGACAGCCCAGGACGGAGCTGGACTTCTTGATGACTCTGTCCAGCTTCTTCCTCTCCCTCTCTGTGATGCTGCTGCTCCAGCAGGCCACACCTACAGGAGCTGATGCCACCACAGAGTCGTAGAAGGTCTTCAGGAAGGGGCCCTGTCAGGAGCGGCCCTGTCAGGAGTGGCCCTGTCAGGAGCGGCCCTGTCACTCCAAAAGACCTGAGTCTCCTCAGGAGGTGGAGCCGACTCTGGCTCTTCCTGTTCAGTCTGTGTTATGAGTCCAGTTTGTGGTTCAGATGAAACACCAGGTCCTTGTATGAGTCACTCTCTCAATGTCCCGTCCCTGGTGAGGGGGGCGTGGCCTGTCCCATCCCTGGATGTTCACTGGTGAGGGGGGCGTGGCCTGTCCCGTCCCTGGATGTTCACTGGTGAGGGGGGCGTGGCCTGTCCCGTCCCTGGATGTTCACTGGTGAGGGGGGCGTGGCCTCTCCTTGGTCTTCCCCGCGTTGATGAGGAGGAGGTTCCACAAAGTCCTTTCTCCAGTCCTCTGTCCTCCGCGTCATCGTCGTCCGTGATGAGTCCGATGATGGCAGAACTTCTGCAGGACACAGCTGTCCGTGTCATGTCTGAGGTCTGCAGTGTAAAGGGTGAAGAGAAAGGGCGCGAGGACAGTGCCCTGGGGTCCCCACACTGCAGGTCCCCACACTGCAGATCCCCCACACTGCAGGTCCTCCACACTGCAGGTCCTCCACACTGCAGGTCCCCACACTGCAGGTCCCCCACACTGCAGGTTCCCACACTGCAGGTCCCCACACTGCAGGTCCCCACACTGCAGATCCCCCACACTGCAGGTCCTCCACACTGCAGGTCCCCACACTGCAGGTCCCCCACACTGCAGGTCCCACACTGCAGGTCCCCACACTGCAGGTCCCCCACACTGCCGGTCCCACACTGCAGGTCCCCACACTGCAGGTCCCCCACACTGCAGGTCCCACACTGCAGGTCCCCACACTGCAGGTCCCCCACACTGCAGGTCCCCCACACTGCAGGTCCGAGTGTCAGACACACAGTCCCGGGCTCTCACAAACTGGGGTCGGTCTGTGAGGTTGTCCAGGATCCACTCTGCAGGTCGTACTCCACACCAGCCGTCTCCAGCTTGTCCCTCAGGAGCCGTCTCCAGCTTGTCCCTCAGGAGCTGATGGTGTTGAAGGCTCTGGAGAGATGAAAGAACAGGATCCTCACAGAGCTGCCAGGCTTCTCCAGGTGAGAGAGAGAGCGGTGCAGCAGGAGATGACGGCGTCCTCCACAGACCGGTATGCAAACTGCAGCGGGTCCATGGCTGAGCTCACGGTGGAGCGGAGGTGGTCCAGGACCAGCTCCAGTGTCTTCATCAGGACGTGAGAGCCACTGGCCTGAAGCTGTTGAAGTCTTTGGGGCGCGGTGTCTTAGGCACAGGTACCAGACAGGAGGTCTTCAGACCTGTGGTACCAGACAGGAGGTCTTCAGACCTGTGGTACCAGACAGGAGGTCTTCAGACCTGTGGTACCAGACAGGAGGTCTTCAGACCTGTGGTACCAGCCTCAGCTTCAGGCTCATGTTGAAGACATGCTCCATAACTCCACACAGTTCATCTGCAGGACTTAAGGAGCTGGGGCTGATGCCTCAGGTCCTGCTCCTTCCTCACTTTAATCCTCTTCAGCTCACTCCTCACCTGTGCTGCTGTGACAGTCAGTGGTTGGCAGGGGGACCGTGTGCTGGGGGGATGGGTGAGTCCAGGCGAAGTGGGGAGCTGATGGTCCGGGGCGGAGAAATGAAGAGGAACAGATGCAGGGCATTGTCCAGCTGTGGAAGAGGGAGCATGCAGCTGTGCAGCGGGAGGGATCTGTGCAGGGGGAGGGATCTGTGCAGGGGGAGGGATCTGTGCAGGGGGAGGGGTCTGTGCAGGGGGACGGGTCTGTGCAGGGGGAGGGGTGGGTGACCGATCAAATCTCAAGAAGTGAGCATTTCAGATCCCCCTCTGTCTGGGCAGGGGGGATTTTGAAGCCCGAGATGGTTTTCAGGCTCCTCCACACTCCCTGAATGTTCTTCTGCTGCAGCTGGTCCTCCTCGTGTGAAACTCGAGGAGGGGAGGAGTTTCACACGAGGAGGAGTTTCACATGAGGAGGAGTTTCACATGAGGAGGGGAGGAGTTTCACAAGAGGGGGAGTTTCACATGAGGAGGAGTTTCACATGAGGAGGGGAGGAGTTTCACAAGAGGGGGAGTTTCACATGAGGAGGGGAGGAGTTTCACACGAGGAGGAGTTTCACACGAGGATGGAAAAATAAGTCTGGACGAGGAGAAGGATTTTGACTCTTTTATTTAAAGTGATGATCTAATATTTGACTTAATCATAAAATATCTTGAGGCTCTGGACAGAGGGGTCAGACAGGGCTGTGCCTGGTCCCTCCTCCTGTTTGCTCTGGACAGAGGGGTCAGACAGGGCTGTGCCTGGTCCCTCCTCCTGTTTCAACCATTGGCCCGATTTATTAGACAAATCAAAAACGATTCACGTTGTTACAGTCGATGGGACGGAACATGTTGTTTGACGAGTGGAATTAAACAACAGATTTACAAAGATAGAAACCTCGAATCTGATTCGAAACTCTACAATGATCAAAAGAAAAGGGTTTAATGCTTGAGTCATGAGGAGGAAGTGAAGAATCCCTGGGTCAAATCTGTTCTTACGACATGGAAGGAGCTGATCAGAACAAACTAAACACAGATGTTACAAACTTAAACTGGTAAAGTTTTATGACCAAAGGTTTTGTACAAATAGAACTGAGCTGAGACTCAAGGTCTGGAGGACAAAAGGTCTGGAGGACAAAAGGTCTGGAGGACAAAAGGTCTGGAGGACAAAAGGTCTGGAGGACAAAAGGTCTGGAGGACAAAAGGTCTAAAGGTTTTTCACCAGATGTAAAAGAGAATCACATGAAAAGCTTTGAGATGTGGAAAGAGAAACAGACTTTTATTGTTTTTTACGCATAAAGAGTTATGACCTTTATAACCTCTGACTGAGATGTTTATCAAGACTTATAAAGCAGAACTTTCAAGAGGAATAATATATAAATTAGATCAACGCATTTTGTGTTTTTTACAGAGGAAAGAGTCGTTAGAATGTGATGGAAACATTTGTGCTTCTGGTTTAACTCTGGTCCTGGTTTAACTCTGGTCCTGGTTTAACTCTGGTCCTGGTTTAACTCTGGTTCAGTCCTTTTTTTAGTCCCGTTTTAGTCTTTGAAACACTTTGTCTCATGTTCTCACACATGTTCCTGATCTTGCTTCTTTACGACGCCTGGCTCAGGTCCAACTCTCCACACGAGATCCCAATTAGACCTAAAAGAGACCTCACTGCCCCTTCTGAAGCCTCCTCTGAAGCCTCCTCTGAAGCCTCCTCTGAAACCTCCTCTGAAGCCTCCTCTGAAGCCTCCTCTGAAGCCTCCTCTGAAGCCTCCTCTGAAGCCTCCTCTGAAGCCTCCTCTGAAACCTCTTCTGAAGCCTCCTCTGAAGCCTCCTCTGAAGCCTCCTCTGAAGCCTCCTCTGAAGCCTCCTCTGAAACCTCTTCTGAAGCCTCCTCTGAAGCCTCCTCTGAAGCCCCCTCTGAAGCCTCCTCTGAAGCCTCCTCTGAAGCCTCTTCTGAAGCCTCCTCTGAAGCCTCCTCTGAAGCCCCCTCTGAAGCCTCCTCTGAAGCCTCCTCTGAAGCCTCCTCTGAAGCCCCCTCTGAAGCCTCCTCTGAAGCCTCCTCTGAAGCCTCCTCTGAAACCTCCTCTGAAGACTGAAGCCCCCTCTGAAGCCTCCTCTGAAGCCTCCTCTGAAGACTGAAGACCCCTCTGAAGCCTCCTCTGAAACCTCTTCTGAAGCCTCCTCTGAAGCCTCCTCTGAAGCCTCCTCTGAAGCCCCCTCTGAAGCCTCCTCTGAAGCCTCCTCTGAAGCCCCCTCTGAAGCCTCCTCTGAAGCCTCCTCTGAAGCCTCCTCTGAAACCTCTTCTGAAGCCTCCTCTGAAGCCTCCTCTGAAGCCCCCTCTGAAGCCTCCTCTGAAGCCTCCTCTGAAGCCCCCTCTGAAGCCTCCTCTGAAGCCTCCTCTGAAGCCTCCTCTGAAGCCTCCTCTGAAGACTGAAGACCCCTCTGAAGCCTCCTCTGAAGCCTCCTCTGAAGCCTCCTCTGAAGCCTCCTCTGAAGCCTCCTCTGAAGACTGAAGACCCCTCTGAAGCCTCCTCTGAAGCCTCCTCTGAAGCTTCATCTGAACGCTCTGACGACAGAAGTCCTTCTCACTCAGGAATGTGGAGATAAACATTTGTGTTTTTTTCTGTTTGGACGTTTCTCTGAGAAGGTCGACTGTGTGAGGTCAGAGGTCAAAGTTTGAGTCTCAAACGTGTCAATCATCTTCAGACACGACGAAGAAACGCACAGAGCGTCTTTGTGTGAGCGAAACCTCCAGCTCAGCGGTTCACAAGCACATGAGGACACCAGCAGGAGTCCTGACTCTAGCACCAGCAGGAGTCCTGACTCTAGCACCAGCAGGAGTCCTGACTCTAGCACCAGCAGGAGTCCTGACTCTAGCACCAGCAGGAGTCCTGACTCTGGCAAGAGCAGGAGGCCTGACTCTGGCACCAGCAGGAGGCCTTACTCTGGCACCAGCAGGAGGCCTGACTCTAGCACCAGCAGGAGTCCTGACTCTAGCACCAGCAGGAGGCCTGACTCTGGCACCAGCAGGAGTCCTGACTCTGGCACCAGCAGGAGTCCTGACTCTAGCACCAGCAGGAGTCCTGACTCTGGCACCAGCAGGAGTCCTGACTCTAGCACCAGCAGGAGTCCTGACTCTGGCACCAGCAGGAGGCCTGACTCTAGCACCAGCAGGAGTCCTGACTCTGGCACCAGCAGGAGGCCTGACTCTGGCACCAGCAGGAGTCCTGACTCTAGCACCAGCAGGAGTCCTGACTCTAGCACCAGCAGGAGTCCTGACTCTGGCACAAGCAGGAGTCCTGACTCTGGCACCAGCAGGAGTCCTGACTCTAGCACCAGCAGGAGTCCTGACTCTAGCACCAGCAGGAGTCCTGACTCTGGCACCAGCAGGAGTCCTGACTCTAGCACCAGCAGGAGTCCTGACTCTAGCACCAGCAGGAGTCCTGACTCTGGCACAAGCAGGAGTCCTGACTCTGGCACCAGCAGGAGTCCTGACTCTAGCACCAGCAGGAGTCCTGACTCTAGCACCAGCAGGAGTCCTGACTCTAGCACCAGCAGGAGTCCTGACTCTGGCACAAGCAGGAGTCCTGACTCTGGCACCAGCAGGAGTCCTGACTCTAGCACCAGCAGGAGTCCTGACTCTGGCACCAGCAGGAGTCCTGACTCTAGCACCAGCAGGAGTCCTGACTCTAGCACCAGCAGGAGTCCTGACTCTGGCACCAGCAGGAGTCCTGACTCTAGCACCAGCAGGAGTCCTGACTCTGGCACCAGCAGGAGTCCTGACTCTAGCACCAGCAGGAGTCCTGACTCTAGCACCAGCAGGAGTCCTGACTCTGGCACCAGCAGGAGTCCTGACTCTAGCACCAGCAGGAGTCCTGACTCTAGCACCAGCAGGAGTCCTGACTCTGGCACCAGCAGGAGTCCTGACTCTGGCACCAGCAGGAGTCCTGACTCTAGCACCAGCAGGAGTCCTGACTCTAGCACCAGCAGGAGTCCTGACTCTGGCACCAGCAGGAGTCCTGACTCTGGCACCAGCAGGAGTCCTGACTCTAGCACCAGCAGGAGTCCTGACTCTGGCACCAGCAGGAGTCCTGACTCTGGCACCAGCAGGAGGCCCATGTTTAGGCCCGTTCTCCTGAGGCGCTCTCATTTGTTGATATAATTCTGAGGTTGCCCTAAGCCCCGCCCCCTTCCCCTTTGACCTCAGACGAGACACATGTGTGACTGGTTTGAGGTCGACGGGTTCAGTCGGAGACGTCTGAACCCGAACGAACTCCGTCTGGAGTCAAAGGTCAGAGGTCATGTCTGTGTGATCACTGCTGTTTGTTGAAGCCAAAACCAAATATCACACACAGGGGGCGCTCTTCCTCTCACACACAGGGGGCGCTCTTCCTCTCACACACAGGGGGCGCTCTTCCTCTCACACACACAGGGGGCGCTCTTCCTCTCACACACACAGGGGGCGCTCTTCCTCTCACACACACAGGGGGCGCTCTTCCTCTCACACACAGGGGGCGCTCTTCCTCTCACACACAGGGGGCGCTCTTCCTCTCACACACAGGGGGCGCTCTTCCTCTCACACACACAGGGGGCGCTCTTCCTCTCACACACACAGGGGGCGCTCTTCCTCTCACACACACAGGGGGCGCTCTTCCTCTCACACACAGGGGGCGCTCTTCCTCACATTCCTCGGGCCCCTCACAGGGCCCCTCCTCACAGGCCCCCCCCTCCTCACAGGCCCCCCCCTCACAGGGCCCCTCCCTCACAGGGCCCCTCCTCACAGGCCCCCCCCCTCCTCACAGGCCCCCCCCTCACAGGGCCCCTCCTCACAGGCCCCCCCCTCCTCACAGGCCCCCCCCTCACAGGGCCCCTCCTCACAGGCCCCCCCCTCCTCACAGGCCCCCCCCTCACAGGGCCCCTCACAGGGCCCTTGTCTGCTGCAGCTGGCTCCGCCTTCACAAACAGCCTCATTATTCAGTCTCGCGTGACTGAAACAAACACATCTTTTCAGATTTATTTTACAATTGCACTTCCTGTTTGGACATGAGCACAAATATGAGTCCACAGCCGTTACCTAGCAACCAGACACAACACAACAGTTCTGATCCGACACATTAATGCTATAAAACACCTTTAATCACAGGGGCCCATGTTTGGGACGTTTCTTTTTCGATGCAAAAAAAAATTAACTAAATTAATATTAATCTATGACAACGGCCCTGACGTCATCATTCTGACCCGCACGATAAAGAGCTTAGACCCCGGTCCTGGTCCCGGGCTTGATCCAAGTCCTGGTCCCGGTCCTGGTCCCGCTCAGAGTCTCGCGCTGATGAGCAGGAGGAACTGCAGCTGCGGAGGAGGAAAAGAGCATGTGACCGGGACAGGAAGAGACGAGAGGACTGAGCCAGAGACCCGGACCAGGACCCGGACCAGGACCAGAGACCCGCCCCGGACCAGGACCAGGACCAGGACCAGAGACCCGCCCCGGACCAGGACCAGGACCAGGACCAGGACCAGGACCAGAACCAGAGACCCGCCCCGGACCAGGACCAGGACCAGGACCAGGACCAGGATGCGGTGCTCGTGCCTCCGCGCCTTGTGCCAGTATGAAACCACTAAACTGGTCCGGATCCAGAGCGTGCGGCTCGGGTCCCTGAAGTGGGCTCTGAACGGAGGCATCCTGCTGGTCATCAGGTCAGTCCCACTGGTCAGGTCAGTCCCACTGGTCAGGTCAGTCCCACACGTGTAGAGGTCTACGGTGTTTGTGACGTCAGAGCCGCGATGACACGTGCGTCTGCTTCATTCATAAATAATGTTTTCACTAAAGCTTCACTGTGGAACCTTTCCTGCTTCTAGAGTGTTCCATCCACTCGCCTCTCCACAGACCTGACCTGATCTAGTGTAGTATTTGTACCGGCACAAGTACTCTAGTGCAGTATTCGGTACAAGTACTCTAGTGCAGTATTTGTCCCGGTACAAGTACTCTAGTGCAGTATTTGTACCGGCACAAGTACTCTAGTGCAGTATTTGTCCCGGTACAAGTACTCTAGTGCAGTATTTGTCCCGGTACAAGTACTCTAGTGCAGTATTTGTACCGGCACAAGTACTCTAGTGCAGTATTTGTCCCGGTACAAGTACTCTAGTGCAGTATTTGTCCCGGTACAAGTACTCTAGTGCAGTATTTGTCCCGGTACAAGTACTCTAGTGCAGTATTTGTACCGGTACAAGTACTCTAGTGCAGTATTCGGTACAAGTACTCTAGTGCAGTATTCGGTACAAGTACTCTAGTGCAGTATTTGTCCCGGTACAAGTACTCTAGTGCAGTATTTGTCCCGGTACAAGTACTCTAGTGCAGTATTTGTACCGGCACAAGTATTCTAGTGCAGTATTCGGTACAAGTATTCTAGTGCAGTATTTGTCCCGGTACAAGTACTCTAGTGCAGTATTTGTCCCGGTACAAGTACTCTAGTGCAGTATTTGTCCCGGTACAAGTACTCTAGTGCAGTATTTGTCCCGGTACAAGTACTCTAGTGCAGTATTTGTCCCGGTACAAGTACTCTAGTGCAGTATTTGTACCGGCACAAGTACTCTAGTGCAGTATTCGGTACAAGTATTCTAGTGCAGTATTTGTACCGGCACAAGTACTCTAGTGCAGTATTTGTACCGGCACAAGTACTCTAGTGCAGTATTTGTACCGGCACAAGTACTCTAGTGCAGTATTTGTACCGGCACAAGTACTCTAGTGCAGTATTTGTACCGGCACAAGTACTCTAGTGCAGTATTTGTACCGGTACAAGTATTCTAGTGCAGTATTTGTCCCGGTACAAGTATTCTAGTGCAGTATTTGTACCGGCACAAGTACTCTAGTGCAGTATTTGTACCGGCACAAGTACTCTAGTGCAGTATTTGTACCGGCACAAGTACTCTAGTGCAGTATTTGTACCGGTACAAGTATTCTAGTGCAGTATTTGTCCCGGTACAAGTATTCTAGTGCAGTATTTGTCCCGGTACAAGTATTCTAGTGCAGTATTTGTACCGGCACAAGTACTCTAGTGCAGTATTTGTACCGGCACAAGTACTCTAGTGCAGTATTTGTACCGGCACAAGTACTCTAGTGCAGTATTTGTACCGGCACAAGTACTCTAGTGCAGTATTTGTACCGGCACAAGTACTCTAGTGCAGTATTTGTACCGGCACAAGTACTCTAGTGCAGTATTTGTACCGGCACAAGTACTGTCCCTCTGTCCCTGTTCCCAACGTGGCGAGGTCTGCCGACAGAGGCGGGGTCTGCCGACAGAGGCGGGGTCTGCCGACAGAGGCGGGGTCTGCCGACAGAGGCGGGGTCTGCCGACAGAGGCGGGGTCTGCCGACAGAGGCGGGGTCAACACATAGTTACAGTGTGAAAACACTTTAATGAACATTAAGTCTCCAAACACTTGATTCATAAAACATTAAAGTATTTTAGCTGAGAGTTCATTTTAATCAGTTTCAAAATGAAAGCAGTCGTTTTAGTAAAAGTTTATTTCAAAGCGTGTGCCAGAGACATCACAGCATGAGGACCAGCCTAATGTGTATTTATACATACATGTACATATCATGTACATGTATACATGTACATGATATGTACATGTATACATGTACATATCATGTACATGTATACATGTACATAGCTGCAGGTGGCTGCAGGTGGCTGCAGGTCGCTGCTCATGCTTTTATTTGACCAAATGTTCCGCGCTGGAGCTTTAACTCCTCCATGTGTTTGTCAGTTTGTTGCTGCTGTGGAACCGGCGTTACCAAGAGACGGACCTGGTGGTCAGTTCAGTGACGTCCAAAGTGAAGGGCGTGTCCCAGGTGACTGTCCCCGGGCTCGGAGCTGTGGCCTGGGACACGGCAGACTACAGCGCCCCCTCTCAGGTCTGACCACACACTACAGCGCCCCCTCTCAGGTCTGACCACACACTACAGCGCCCCCTCTCAGGTCTGACCACACACTACAGCGCCCCTCTCAGGTCTGACCACACACTACAGCGCCCCCTCTCAGGTCTGACCACACACTACAGCGCCCCCTCTCAGGTCTGACCACACACTACAGCGCCCCCTCTCAGGTCTGACCACACACTACAGCGCCCCCTCTCAGGTCTGACCACACACTACAGCGCCCCTCTCAGGTCTGACCACACACTACAGCGCCCCTCTCAGGTCTGACCACACACTACAGCGCCCCCTCTCAGGTCTGACCACACACTACAGCGCCCCCTCTCAGGTCTGACCACACACTACAGCGCCCCTCTCAGGTCTGACCACACACTACAGCGCCCCTCTCAGGTCTGACCACACACTACAGCGCCCCCTCTCAGGTCTGACCACACACTACAGCGCCCCCTCTCAGGTCTGACCACACACTACAGCGCCCCTCTCAGGCGAATGTCTGTGCCGAATGTCTGTGAAAAGGCAGAAAATGTGCAGTTTCTTAGTTTTTGTCTGAATCTTGTTCCAGGATAAAAACTCGTTCTTTGTGATGACCAATCTGATCATGACGCGGAGCCAGAGGCAGGGCCAGTGTGCCGAGGTGAGGACAACGTGTACTGTGAGGACAACGTGTACTGTGAGGTCAACGTGTACTGTGAGGACAACGTGTACTGTGAGGTCAACGTGTACTGTGAGGTCAACGTGTACTGTGAGGACAACGTGTACTGTGAGGACAACGTGTACTGTGAGGACAACGTGTACTGTGAGGACAACGTGTACTGTGAGGGAACAAACAACAGTACAGACAAGTGTGTGGTTGTTTGTTTGTTTGTTTGTTTGTGTGTGTCGTGCAGGAGCCGTTCCGGGGCCGAGAGTGTCGCTCTGATAAAGACTGTGTCAAAGGCCTGTGGGGGAACCAGAGCCACGGTACGTTCCTCCACCTCATTTCACTGGGACAGGAAGGGCATCTGGAGCAAAGTGTGACACGAGTGTGACACGAGTGTGACACGAGTGTGACACGAGTGTGAGACGAGTGGCGTCTCACTCATGTTCCACACCACACTCTGCTGCTAACGGGACACTCTGCTGCTAACGGGACACGCTGCTGCTAACGGGACACGCTGCTGCTAACGGGACACTCTGCTGCTAACGGGACACTCTGCTGCTAACGGGACACTCTGCTGCTAACGGGACACGCTGCTGCTAACGGGACACGCTGCTGCTAACGGGACACGCTGCTGCTAACGGGACACGCTGCTGCTAACGGGACACGCTGCTGCTAACGGGACACTCTGCTGCTAACGGGACACTCTGCTGCTAACGGGACACTCTGCTGCTAACGGGACACGCTGCTGCTAACGGGACACGCTGCTGCTAACGGGACACGCTGCTGCTAACGGGACACGCTGCTGCTAACGGGACACGCTGCTGCTAACGGGACACGCTGCTGCTAACGGGACACGCTGCTGCTAACGGGACACGCTGCTGCTAACGGGACACGCTGCTGCTAACGGGACACGCTGCTGCTAACGGGACACGCTGCTGCTAACGGGACACGCTGCTGCTAACGGGACACGCTGCTGCTAACGGGACACGCTGCTGCTAACGGGACACGCTGCTGCTAACGGGACACGCTGCTGCTAACGGGACACGCTGCTGCTAACGGGACACGCTGCTGCTAACGGGACACGTCTTTTTAACGACGCAGCAACATCAAAACCTGAATCCTCTTCATCTGCTACATCTTCCCCCTTGGTCACATCCTCCGCCAACTCAACCTGGACTTTCACTGCTACGCTGACGACACCCAGATATACCTCACCACCAAATCCACCCAAAACCCTCCCCTCAGCCACATCCAAACCTGCATCTCTACAATAAAATCATGGCTCACTCTCAACTTCCTCAAACTGAACAGTGACAAAACAGAGCTCCTCCTCATTGGCACCAAATCCACTCTCAATAAAACTGGTCCCTTTTCACTCAGCATCGACACCTCGACCATCACCCCCTCTACCCTGGTACGCAATCTCGGTGTCATCATGGACCCCACCCTCTCCTTCACTCCCCATGTCAGCCACATCGTCAAGACCTCATACTTCCACCTCCGCCGCATCGCCAAAATCCGACACTGCCTCACCCTCCCCGCTGCTGAATCCCTCATCCACGCCTTCATCTCCTCCCGCCTTGACTACTGCAACTCCCTCCTCACTGGCATCTCCTCCCATTCCCTCCACAGACTCCAAATGGTCCAAAACGCCGCTGCCCGCCTCCTCACCCACACCCTCCTCCTCACCCACACCCGCCTCCTCACCCACACCCGCCTCCTCACCCACACCCGCCTCCTCACCCACACCCGCCTCCTCACCCACACCCTCCTCCTCACCCACACCCGCCTCCTCACCCACACCCTCCTCCTCACCCACACCCGCCTCCTCACTCACACCCGCCTCCTCACCCACACCCGCCTCCTCACCCACACCCGGTCCCGTGATCACATCACTCCCGTTCTCCGCTCTCTCCACTCTCTCCCCATCAAGCAGCGCATAAACTTTAAAATACTCCTCCTCACCTTCAAAGCTCTTCACCACCTTGCCCCCCCCTACCTGTCTGACCTCCTCATCCCCCACCGCCCCTCCCGAGCTCTCCGATCCTCCCCCTCTCTCACCCTGACTGCACCAACATCCCGACTCAAAACTTTTGGCGACAGAGCATTCTCCCGAACAGCACCCCGACTCTGGAACTCCCTCCCCCCATGTCCCACTCTCCCTCACTCACAACATTCAAATCCCGCCTAAAAACATACCTCTTCACCCAAGCCTATGACCTCCCCTACCCCTAGCCTCCTCTACCCCATTGCCTACTCTTCTACCCCCTGTTACATCCCCATCTTTTTCTCTCTACTTCTTCTGTCTCGTTCATTTTATCTGTATATTAATGTGTTCTGTACGTGTTGTCCCCCCTGTCTGTAAATACACCCCCCTTTTTTATTATGTTCAGCGTCTTTGGGTCACTGAAAAGCGCTATATAAATAAAAGTTATTATTATTATTATTATTATTATTATTATTATTATTATGATTATTATTATGATTATTATTATGATTATTATTATGATTATGATTATTATTATTATTATTATTATTATTATTATTATTATTATTATTATTATTATTATTATTATTATTATTATTATTATTATTATTATTTTTTTTTTATTATTTATAGACTAATGTGTGTTTTGTGGTAAAGTTCCATTTGTAGGATTTGACTAAAACTGCTTTTGTTGCATTATTGTCCAACATGAAGTTAGAATTAAGAAATGGGTCATTAGCAATTTAAGCTAATTGCTAACATTAACAATCTACACAACATTTATCTCATGTGCTCGAGTGGATGATCTCGGAGGCTAAGGGGTGGCTGCCCACAAGTCCGAAGGTTAGGGGTTAGAGTTCGGATTAGTGAACCTTCGGACTTGTGGGTTGGAACGGGGTGAGGCTAGGGCTAACTCGGAGGCTAGGGCTAACTCGGAGGCTAGGGCTAACTCGGAGGCTAGGGCTAACTCGGAGGCTAGGGCTAACTCGGAGGCTAGGGCTAACTCGTCTGTGCTAAACTTCAGTTTAACTTACACAAAACTAGGTACTTCTGTTTTATCGAACATGTTTTCAGGGATTCAAACTGGAGCCTGTGTGAAGTCTGGCGTCCGAAAGAAAACCTGTGAAGTGTCGGCCTGGTGTCCAGTGGAGGGCAAGGCCAGTCCACCCAGGTACTGGACCAGGACTGGACCAGGACTAAACCCTGACCAGTCCAGAAGACATTGTTCCTGTCCTTCTTGGGTCAAGTGACACAGACAGTGATATTTCATTTTCAGACCGGCTCTTTTCGCTGCAGCTGAGAACTTCACCGTCCTCATCAAGAACAACATCCGCTTCCCCGCGTTCAACTACATCAGGTCAGACACAACCCTCCTGTCTGTAGATGTCAGTGTCTGTAGATGTCTGTATCTGTAGATGTCAGTATCTGCAGATGTCAGTATCTGCAGATGTCAGTATCTGCAGATGTCAGTATCTGTAGATGTCAGTATCTGTAGATGTCAGTATCTGTAGATGTCAGTATCTGTAGATGTCAGTATCTGTAGATGTCAGTATCTGCAGATGTCTGTATCTGTAGATGTCAGTATCTGCAGATGTCAGTATCTGTAGATGTCAGTATCTGCAGATGTCAGTATCTGTAGATGTCAGTATCTGCAGATGTCTGTATCTGTAGATGTCTGTATCTGTAGATGTCAGTATCTGTAGATGTCAGTATCTGTAGATGTCAGTATCTGCAGATGTCAGTATCTGTAGATGTCAGTATCTGTAGATGTCAGTATCTGCAGATGTCAGTATCTGTAGATGTCTGTATCTGCAGATGTCTGTATCTGCAGATGTCAGTATCTGTAGATGTCAGTATCTGTAGATGTCAGTATCTGCAGATGTCAGTATCTGTAGATGTCAGTATCTGCAGATGTCAGTATCTGCAGATGTCAGTATCTGTAGATGTCAGTATCTGCAGATGTCAGTATCTGTAGATGTCAGTATCTGCAGATGTCAGTATCTGCAGATGTCAGTATCTGTAGATGTCAGTATCTGTAGATGTCAGTATCTGTAGATGTCAGTATCTGCAGATGTCAGTATCTGCAGATGTCAGTATCTGCAGATGTCAGTATCTGTAGATGTCAGTATCTGTAGATGTCAGTATCTGCAGATGTCAGTATCTGCAGATGTCAGTATCTGCAGATGTCAGTATCTGTAGATGTCAGTATCTGTAGATGTCTGTATCTGTAGATGTCAGTATCTGTAGATGTCAGTATCTGCAGATGTCAGTATCTGTAGATGTCAGTATCTGCAGATGTCAGTATCTGTAGATGTCTGTATCTGCAGATGTCAGTATCTGTAGATGTCTGTATCTGTAGATGTCTGTATCTGCAGATGTCTGTATCTGTAGATGTCTGTATCTGCAGATGTCTGTATCTGCAGATGTCTGTATCTGTAGATGTCTGTATCTGCAGATGTCTGTATCTGCAGATGTCTGTATCTGCAGATGTCAGTATCTGCAGATGTCAGTATCTGCAGATGTCTGTATCTGCAGATGTCAGTATCTGCAGATGTCAGTATCTGCAGATGTCTGTATCTGTAGATGTCAGTATCTGTAGATGTCAGTATCTGTAGATGTCAGTATCTGCAGATGTCAGTATCTGCAGATGTCAGTATCTGCAGATGTCAGTATCTGCAGATGTCAGTATCTGCAGATGTCTGTATCTGTAGATGTCTGTATCTGCAGATGTCTGTATCTGCAGATGTCTGTATCTGCAGATGTCTGTATCTGCAGATGTCAGTATCTGCAGATGTCAGTATCTGCAGATGTCAGTATCTGTCTGTTGCAGGAGGAACATTCTGCCCTGGATGAATGAGTCGTATCTACAGACCTGTGCTCACAGACACGACGCTCTGTGTCCCATCTTCAGACTCGGAGACATCGTGAAGGAGGCGGGCGAGAACTTCCACCAGCTCGCAGTAGAGGTACTTCTACTGTAGTATTCATGTACTTCTACTGTAGTATTCACGTACTTCTACTGTAGAATGTATTTCTACTCTAGTATTCATGTACTTCTACTGTAGTATTCACATACTTCTTCTGTAGTATTCACGTACTTCTGCAGTAGAGGTACTTCTACTGTAGTATTCACGTACTTCTGCAGTAGAGGTACTTCTACTGTAGTATTCACGTACTTCTTCAGTAGAGGTACTTCTACTGTAGTATTCATGTACTTCTACTGTAGTATTCACGTACTTCTGCAGTAGAGGTACTTCTACTCTAGTATTCATGTACTTCTACTGTAGTATTCATTTACTTCTGCAGTAGTATTCACGTACTTCTGCAGTAGAGGTACTTCTACTGTAGTATTCATGTACTTCTACTGTGGTCGAATGTATTTCTACTGTAGTATTCATGTACTTCTACTGCAGTATTCACGTACTTCTACTGTAGTATTCATGTACTTCTACTGCAGTATTCACGTACTTCTACTGTAGTATTCACGTACTTCTACTGCAATATTCACCTACTTCTACTGTAGTATTCATGTACTTCTACTGCAGTATTCACGTACTTCTACTGCAGTATTCACCTACTTCTACTGTAGTATTCATGTACTTCTACTGCAGTATTCACGTACTTCTACTGCAGTATTCACGTACTTCTACTGCAGTATTCATGTACTTCTACTGCAGTATTCATGTACTTCTACTGCAGTATTCACCTACTTCTACTGTAGTATTAATGTACTTCTACTGCAGTATTCACGTACTTCTACTGTAGTATTCATGTACTTCTACTGCAGTATTCACCTACTTCTACTGTAGTATTCATGTACTTCTACTGCAGTATTCACCTACTTCTACTGCAGTATTCACCTACTTCTACTGCAGTATTCACGTACTTCTACTGTAGTATTCATGTACTTCTACTGCAGTATTCACGTACTTCTACTGCAGTATTCACGTACTTCTACTGCAGTATTCACGTACTTCTACTGCAGTATTCACGTACTTCTACTGCAGTATTCACGTACGTCTACTGTAGTAGAATGTAAATGCTGAAAATATACAAATCGTATTTTTAAACTAGAATAAATTAATATTTGAGACGATTAAAGACGTTTCGTTCTGACGGGAACATGAAAAACTCATTTAGCTGAAGAAGTTTGTGTATTTCGTGTTTCCAGAATAAGACTCAAAGTTCAGAACTGAATCAAACTGAAATAAAACGTTTCACAAGAGTCTTTTTGGGAAACACTTCCTCATTCCTCATCGTCACGGCAACTTTCACTGCTTTGGATCAGAATAAACATGGTGCCAGGAGCAGCAAAGATACTGCACAGAACCCTCAAGCTCCCAGGGGCCTCTGGAGGACCCGAGCTTGAAGGTGGTTTATACATATTATATATAAAGTAAATCTAAAGTGTATATATAAAGTGTAGTTATCTGGGAAATAGTAGTGGGAAAACGTCCTCAGAAAAGTTGAGATTATATTGAAGTTGTTCACGGCAGGGGTTCCACAGGGCTCAGTTATGGCCCCTCTGCTTTTCTCTTCACATGTGCTCACTTTGTCTGATTTAAAAAAAAACACAATTTACATTTCTGTTGCTTTAGAGACAAAAATGTGACACTTTATCCCAGTTTCCAGTCAGATTCAGTTCAGTCACAAACTAAAGGATGAATCCAAAATCTTCTGTAAATGTCTTTGTGTCTAATCTGTGGACAAAATGAAGACATTTAAACTGCTCTGTCCATTTGTCAAAGTTAAATGTCCAAAGTGTGAGTGTCATGCCCGCTGTGTCCACAGGGCGGCGTCATCGGCGTGCATATCCAATGGGACTGTGACTTGGACCGTTTGACTCAGCGCTGCCTCCCAGCGTACAGCTTCAGACGCCTGGACGAGAAGGAGTCCAACAAGACCCTGTACCCGGGTCTGAACTACAGGTCTGTGCCCGGGTCTGAGCCCGGGTCTGAACTACAGGTCTGTGCCCGGGTCTGAACTACAGGTCTGTGCCCGGGTCTGAGCCCGGGTCTGAACTACAGGTCTGTACCCGGGTCTGAACTACAGGTCTGTGCCCGGGTCTGAGCCCGGGTCTGAACTACAGGTCTGTACCCGGGTCTGAACTACAGGTCTGTGCCCGGGTCTGAACTACAGGTCTGTGCCCGGGTCTGAGCCCGGGTCTGAACTACAGGTCTGTACCCGGGTCTGAACTACAGGTCTGTACCCGGGTCTGAACTACAGGTCTGTACCCGGGTCTGAACTACAGGTCTGAACTACAGGTCTGTGCCCGGGTCTGAACTACAGGTCTGTGCCCGGGTCTGAACTACAGGTCTGTGCCCGGGTCTGAACTACAGGTCTGTGCCCGGGTCTGAACTACAGGTCTGTGCCCGGGTCTGAACTACAGGTCTGTGCCCGGGTCTGAACTACAGGTCTGTGCCCGGGTCTGAACTACAGGTCTGTGCCCGGGTCTGAGCCCGGGTCTGAACTACAGGTCTGTGCCCGGGTCTGAACTACAGGTCTGTGCCCGGGTCTGAACTACAGGTCTGTGCCCGGGTCTGAACTACAGGTCTGTGCCCGGGTCTGAACTACAGGTCTGTGCCCGGGTCTGAACTACAGGTCTGTGCCCGGGTCTGAACTACAGGTCTGTACCCGGGTCTGAACTACAGGTCTGAACTACAGGTCTGAACTACAGGTCTGTGCCCGGGTCTGGACCAGCAGCTCCAGGTCCAAACCCGGTCGGTCCAAACCCGGTCGGTCCAAACCCGGTCGGTCCAAACCCGGTCGGTCCAAACCCGGTCGGTCTAAACCCGGGCCTGTTGCAGGTTCGCTCGCTTCCACGTGGTGGGCGGGGTGGAGGAGAGGACGCTGTACAAAGCCTTCGGGATCCGCTTCGACGTGATGGTCTTTGGTCAGGTCAGTGACCGACACAAACTTGTGTGAACTGACCCTGACCATTAAAGTGTGAGTGTGTTTCAGGCCGGACGCTTCAGCTTCGTCCAGCTCGTGCTCTACGTGGGCTCCACCCTGTCCTACTACGCCCTGGTCAGGATCTGCTCCACCTCACGCTCTGTTGTCCTGGTAACGCTGCTTTCACCCTCTGTCTCCTGCAGACCACCGTGCTCCTGGACTGGCTCCTGGACACCAGCTGCTACTCGTCTGAGGGACAGAGGTACTCCGAGAAGAAGGTGGAGGCGGTGCAGGACACGCCCAGAGTAAGAACGTGTGGGTGGAGATCTGACACGTGTGTGTGTGGAGGTCTTACACGTGTGTGTGTGGAGGTCTTACACGTGTGTGTGTGGAGGTCTTACACGTGTGTGTGTGGAGGTCTTACACGTGTGTGTGTGTGGAGGTCTTACACGTGTGTGTGTGGAGGTCTTACACGTGTGTGTGTGGAGGTCTTACACGTGTGTGTGTGTGGAGGTCTGACATGGAGGACATGTCCCTCTTCTGTCCTCCAGGGGCTGCTCTGTGTCTCCTTCGTGGACGAGTCACTCCTGCGTCTGGTGAAGAAGCCTCAGAAGAAGAGTTTACAGAACACCAAACCTGTTTCTGTCCAGAGCAAGAAGGTGACGAGTCTGACCCTGAGCGGCAGAGTGGTTAGCCTCAGGGGCAGAGTGGTTAGCCTCAGGGGCAGAGTGGTTAGCCTCAGGGGCAGAGTGGTTAGCCTCAGGGGCAGAGTGGTTAGCCTCAGGTGCAGAGTGGTTAGCCTCAGGGGCAGAGTGGTTAGCCTCAGGTGCAGAGTGGTTAGCCTCAGGTGCAGAGTGGTTAGCCTCAGGGGCAGAGTGGTTAGCCTCAGGGGCAGAGTGGTTAGCCTCAGGGGCAGAGTGGTTAGCCTCAGGGGCAGAGTGGTTAGCCTCAGGTGCAGAGTGGTTAGCCTCAGCGTCTTCTCTTTTTGCAGGAGGACCTGGGACATTTAAAAGCGGTGGTTTCCCTCTTCCTTCAGTCTGACCCTGAGATCTTTCCTCTGTCTGACAAACCCTGTGATGACTCCTCCCCCTCTGCCCCCTCTGGCCCGCCCCCTGCCCCTGTAGCCCCTCCCTCCTGGTGTAAATGCGCCGGCTGCAGTTCCACCTCCGTCCTGGTGGAGTCTCTGTGCTGTCGTCGCGCTCCTGGGCCGTGCCTCTCGTCGTCGCCTCAGTTCCGGCGTCTCGTGTTGAACCGCGCCCTGCTGGAGGCGGGGCTGCAGTACTCGGAGCCGCTCCTCAGCGCCACCCGCAGGAGCACGAGGGAGCTGCGGCGCTGTGCCTTCTCTCAGTACGTGAGCTGGAGGATCGGCATCGCGCCCACAAACGCAGCGGCCGTTGTCCCGCGCTGCTGCGTCCTGAAGATCAGGGAAAGCTTTCCCAGCGAGGACGGAAAGTACGGAAGCTTCAGGCCAATCAGAGCGCTGCAGGGGCGGGGCCTAGACGACTTAAGCCAATGAAGACGGAGACGAGGTGTGAACCAGGTGCTCAGCAGGACAAACTCATGATTATAAATGTGTTTTTGCATTTTGATTAAAGGACGTGCGTTTTGTCTTGAGCCTTTAGTTTACTCTTGAGATGATGTGAGAGTCCTGAGGCTCCTCCTGAGGCTCCTCCTGAGGCTCCTCCTGAGGCTCCTCCTGAGGCTCCTCCTGAGGCTCCTTCCTGAGGCTCCTTCCTGAGGCTCCTTCCTGAGGCTCCTTCCTGAGGCTCCTCCTGAGGCTCCTCCTGAGGCTCCTCCTGAGGCTCCTTCCTGAGGCTCCTTCCTGAGGCTCCTCCTGAGGCTCCTCCTGAGGCTCCTCCTGAGGCTCCTCCTGAGGCTCCTCCTGAGGCTCCTCCTGAGGCTCCTTCCTGAGGCTCCTTCCTGAGGCTCCTTCCTGAGGCTCCTTCCTGAGGCTCCTTCCTGAGGCTCCTCCTGAGGCTCCTCCTGAGGCTCCTCCTGAGGCTCCTTCCTGAGGCTCCTCCTGAGGCTCCTTCCTGAGGCTCCTCCTGAGGCTCCTTCCTGAGGCTCTTCCTGAGGCTCCTCGTGAGGCTCCCTCCCGAGGCTCCCTCGTGAGGCTCCTCGTGAGGCTTCTTCCTGAGGCTCCCTCCTGAGGCTCCCTCGTGAGGCTCCTTCCCGAGGCTCCTCCCGAGGCTCCTCGTGAGGCTCCTCGTGAGGCTCCTTCCCGAGGCTCCTCGTGAGGCTCCTCCCAAGGCTCCCTCCTGAGGCTGCTCGTGAGGCTGCTCGTGAGGCTCCTCAAACCTCAAGCGTGTCTGACATGAAGAAGAACGAGTCAAACTTGGAGCAGCTGCAGAGATGGATGTGAAAAACGATCTGCATCTGATACTGAAACATGAAACTGTTGTTTTTCTGAATAAAATAAATATGAGGCAAAATAAATCTCATGTGATTTGTGTCGTCACAGCAGAGGAAGCTCTGTCATGAAGTCACTTTACATTTTGTCATTTTAGAGTCAGAGCTCATTTCTGCCAATGGACAAAAGATCAAAGCTCATCATTTAGAGCTTCAGTCCTATCATCTGGACCATTTCGACTCTTCCAAGAGTCATTCTCAATCTGTGGACCCATGAGTCAGATCTGGCCAAGTCTCTCACTGCAGCAGATTCTAACCTTCAGACCCGTTTATCACATGTGCTCCACGTGTGTCTTTCTAGATCTAGATTCACTTCCTCATTAGACTCATTTCTCCGTGAATATGACTCTGATTGTAATAAAACACAACATTTTGAAGTTTAAAATAAAGAGAACACGATGTGTCTTCTTCTACAGTGTGTACTCTGGGTCTGAGTGGAACATCCTCTGAGTGGATTTTGGGAACCCCTTTTTAAACAGAAATGGAGGAACAAGATTCAACCTTCCGGTTGTGTATAATAGTCTTTTTGAAGCCAAGGAGCGGGAGAAATCCTGACCATTCTGATCAGGTACTCAGTGATGAGGGAGCAACAGTCACTTTAGAGTAGGATGTTGATAGCCCATTACTGAAAGAGAGGGCAGGAGCTCAGCGGGCAGGAGCAGGAGCTCAGCGACAGAGCGGGCAGGAGCTCAGCGACTGAGAGGGCAGGAGCGGGCAGGAGCAGGAGCTCAGCGACATAGAGGGCAGGAGCTCAGCGACAGAGCGGGCAGGAGCTCAGCGACTGAGAGGGCAGGAGCGGGCAGGAGCTCAGCGACATAGAGGGCAGGAGCTCAGCGACTGAGAGGGCAGGAGCGGGCAGGAGCAGGAGCTCAGCGACATAGAGGGCAGGAGCTCAGCGACAGGAGCGTCTTACACTGCTGCTATGCACTCGGGGCTCAGGCAAATTCCTTTAGGTCAACAACTTTTTATTTATTAATTAAAGTATTAATATATATATATATATATATATATTCACACGAGTGACATCAGAGCTGCTTTAAACACATTTAACAGCACGTTACGACATACATTTTAGCATTTTTGATGATTTTTAGCTTCTACTGGACAAATACTCACAGAAATGTTGAATACATAATAGTTTTATACTTTTGTGATGTGAGAATATAATTTTGAGTCTAGTGTTTTTCCATCCATTGTAATAGAAAAGCAAACGAACAGACTCGGAGTCAAACGTTTCTGTCAAACTTCAGTCTCTTTTGGCTTTGCTGCTGCAGAACAGCGCCCTCCACAGGACTGCAAGTGTCTTTGCGAGCGCGAACACACTCAGAGCCACCGACACGAGCACAAACGCGCCCACGTCCAGGCAGTAATACTGGAGCTTGGACAGTTTGTAGGACTCGCTGACCAGATGTTTGGCTCCTCCGTGTCTCATGACAAACTCGATCCAGAAAGTGGCCACTTCCAGCGGCTTCATGGGCTGGTCGTGGTGCAGCGCCGACAGACGCTTCATGTTCTCTCTGTATTTGGGATCGTACAGGACGTCCTCCAGCGCCTGCAGGAAGATCTGTCTGTTCACTGTGGACACGTCCAACACTCTGGCCACGCCGCGCACCTTCATCCTGAAGAAGTTGTCCTGCTGGTCGAACATGAGCGGCAGACCCACCAGAGGAACGCCGTGGTGAATCGCCTCCTGAATGCCGTTTGTTCCTCCGTGCGCCACAAAGAGTTTAGTCCGTGAGTGTCCGAGCAGGTCGTTCTGCGGCAGCCAGTCAACCAGCAGAGTGTTGTTCCCTAAAGTGGACGGTCGTCTGCCCTTGTGTCTCCAGACGACTTTGTGCGGCAGCTGAGCGAACGCGGCGGCGATCTCCTCCGTGATGTCCTCGGGCAGTTCGGCCACGAGCGTCCCTAAGGTCATGACGATCACGCCGTGCTCTCCGCCGGTCTGGACGAAAGCCTCCAGCTCCGGCGACAGCGCTTTGGCCGGTTTGCACTGGAAGCCGGACATGTAGATGACGTTGGGCATCGTCGGGCGCGGAAACTCAAAGATGAAGTCGTTCCTCATGAGCCAGATGTCGGCCGACTGGATCAGCTCCATGTAGTGGACGTCCCGGCCGAAGTGTTTGTGCACAAAGGGCTTGTAGTTGGGGTCGGTCACATACCAGATCTGTATTCGCGTGAAGAAGAAGATCAGCATGTTCTTGACGCGCTGCAGGAAGTTCATGCGGTGGGTGAGCTCGCTCATGGGGATGGGCACGTAGGACAGTGGCGTTGGCGCGATGGCGGCGTGGCCTTCGCCTTGGATGGTCCAGCGCACGTTGAGCACCAGAGGCAGCTCCAAGCGGCGTGCGATCAGGACGCCGGCCCCGATGGCAGGGTCCGTCAGAACCACATCGTAGCGCGCCTCCTTCAGCTCCTGCATCAGCTCCTGGTTCTCGAACAGATCCTCCAGCAGCTCCACCACCTTCCGGTTCATCTCATAAAATGAGCGGACAATTTCGACCTCCAAAGAAATGAGCGTCCAGATGGACGCTCCCTCGCGTCGCAGACGCACCATTTTTGCGGCAAAGGAGCCAAACTTTTTCTCGCTGAAGCCGGTGGTGGAGTTGATGGTGATGGTGCGGTAGAAGGGCGACTCCGCCTTGATGTACCATGTGTCGAGCGGCCGCAGCACCGTCACCTCGTGTCCCCGAGCGTGAAGCTCCTCCACCAGCTTGTGCATGTTTATCCAGTGTGAGCCGTCCAGAGGAAACACCAGGACTTTACCTCCAGAGACAGGGCTGGAGCAGAGGCAGGTGCAGAGCAGAGGCAGGAGCAGCGTCAGGAGCATTCTGAACCTGAGACGAGAACACAATCAGCAGAGAACAGTGAGCAGGCAGGCTGCTTCATCAGAGATCTACTGCTTCTACTGTCGTCAATATAAGAGATAAAGTTATTCCCCTTTGTGTTTATCAAGTTCAGTCCATTTTATTCACCTTATTTCACCCTCTTTTGTCTCTTTCTTCAGCTTTGTCCTTGGGTCGTTTTGGTCGTTCTGTTTGAGTGTGAAGTGGATATAAATATGAACCATGTCCATGTTCTCTGAGCACGGCTCGCGCTCGTGTAAATGATTAAAGTGGAAGATGAACCTGAGCATGATTTTTGGAGATATTTGTTTCTCCTCAGAATCCTCTGGACTCGCTCTGTTCGAGCGGCCGACCAATCACAGGCAGAAGAAATGAGGAGGAACCTAAACAAACGGCGACGCAGACAAATGTACATTGGCCTATTTTAGCTGTTTATTACATCTTTGTTCTTAAAACATGAAGCACTTTGTGTATTTTACAACGAGGGAGAAGTGCTTTTCATGTGAGCGGGTCGTGTGAGCGGGTCGTGTGAGCGGGTCGTGTGAGCGGGTCGTGTGAGCGGGTCGTGTCGTGTGAGCGGGTCGTGTGAGCGGGTCGTGTGAGCGGGTCGTGTGAGCGGGTCGTGTGAGCGGGTCGTGTGAGCGGGTCGTGTCGTGTGAGCGGATCGTGTGAGCGGGTCGTGTGAGCGGGTCGTGTGAGCGGGTCGTGTCGTGTGAGCGGGTCGTGTGAGCGGGTCGTGTCGTGTGAGCGGATCGTGTGAGCGGGTGTGAGCGGGTCGTGTGAGAGGGTCGTGTGAGCGGGTCGTGTCGTGTGAGCGGGTCGTGTGAGCGGGTCGTGTCGTGTGAGCGGATCGTGTGAGCGGGTGTGAGCGGGTCGTGTGAGCGGGTCGTGTGAGAGGGTCGTGTGAGCGGGTCGTGTCGTGTGAGCGGGTCGTGTGAGCGGGTCGTGTGAGCGGGTCGTGTGAGCGGGTCGTGTGAGCGGGTCGTGTGAGCGGGTCGTGTGAGCGGGTCGTGTAAGCGGGTCGTGTGAGCGGGTCGTGTGAGCGGGTCGTGTGAGCGGGTCGTGTCGTGTGAGCGGGTCGTGTGAGCGGGTCGTGTCGTGTGAGCGGGTGTGAGCGGGTCGTGTGAGCGGGTCGTGTGAGAGGGTCGTGTGAGCGGGTCGTGTCGTGTGAGCGGGTCGTGTAAGCGGGTCGTGTGAGCGGGTCGTGTAAGCGGGTCGTGTGAGCGGGTCGTGTGAGCGGGTCGTGTGAGCGGGTCGTGTGAGCGGGTCATGTGAGGCTGACTGGGCCCAGTTAGCTCAGAGTTAGCATCATTAGCCTCATCTAATGAGATCCAACCCCTGAAAAGCAGCTGGACTCCACCCCCTGAGACACTGTGCAGGCGAGCTGACTCCTGTCTTCACTGGCATTTTTAACACCTCCTGGACTCATGTCCCAGCTTCAAGTCGTCCATCATTGTCCCTGTCTCTGTGTGATCAATTGTAAAGATATGATTATATTTGTGTGTTAAATGTTCTGCATCATCTGACGACTGTGAAGATGTAAAAGCAGCTGTTCCTCCCACATTGTCCCAGGGACCAGAAGTAAACATTCACCAAGGCTCTTGTCTCTAAAGACAACTCAAGGCTCTTGTCTCTAAAGACAACTCAAGGCTCTTGTCTCTAAAGACAACTCAAGGCTCTTGTCTCTAAAGACAACTCAAGGCTCTTGTCTCTAAAGACAACTCAAGGCTCTTGTCTCTAAAGACAAGACCAGAGACAGTTGTAAAAGTCAAATGCTCGATGTGGAGCTGACCAATGAGAAAAGTGACCCGCCTTTTATCTGTGAAATTCTCATAAAATGACTTGTAAAAGGGAGAAACACTGAGAGTGAATTGTGAAAGTGGTTCAGAATCGACTCAGCTCAGCCTTCCTTTTCCTCTTCCTCTTCCTCTTCCTCCTCTTCCTCGTCCTCTTCCTCATCCTCGTCCTCTTCCTCCTCCTCCTCTTCCTCGTCCTCTTCCTCTTCCTCCTCCTCCTCCTCCTCCTCCTCCTCCTCCTCCTCCTCCTCCTCCTCTTCCTCTTCCTCGTCCTCTTCCTCTTTCTCTTCCTCTTCCTCCTCCTCTTCCTCGCCCTCTTCCTCTTCCTCTTCTTCTTCCTCTTCCTCTTCCACTTTCTCTTTCTCTTCCTCTTCCTCGTCCTCTTCCTCGTCCTCCTCTTCTTCCTCCTCCTCGTTCTCTTCCTCTTTCTCTTTATCTTCCTCTTCCTCTTCCTTTTCCTCTTCCTCTTCCTTGTCCTATTCCTCTTCCTCCTCCTCTTCCTCTTCCTCGTTCTCTTCCTCTTCCTCTTCCTCGTCCTCTTCCTCCTCCTCTTCCTCTTCCTCGTCCTCTTCCTCTTTCTCTTCCTCTTCCTCGTCCTCTTCCTCCTCCTCTTCCTCCTCCTCTTCCTCGTCCTCTTCCTCGTCCTCTTTCTCCTTCTCTTTCTCTTCCTCTTCCTCCTCCTCTTCCTCGCCCTCTTCCTCTTCCTCTTCTTCTTCCTCTTCCTCTTCCACTTTCTCTTTCTCTTCCTCTTCCTCGTCCTCTTCCTCGTCCTCCTCTTCTTCCTCCTCCTCGTTCTCTTCCTCTTTCTCTTTATCTTCCTCTTCCTCTTCCTTTACCTCTTCCTCTTCCTTGTCCTATTCCTCTTCCTCCTCCTCTTCCTCTTCCTCGTTCTCTTCCTCTTCCTCGTCCTCTTCCTCCTCCTCTTCCTCGTTCTCTTCTTCTTCCTCTTCCTCTTTCTCTTCCTCGTCCTCTTCCTCGTCCTCTTCCTTTTCTTCTTCCTCCTCTTCCTTGTCCTCTTTCTCTTCCTCCTCCTCTTCCTCTTCCTCTTCCTCGTCCTCGTCCTCTTTCTCTTCCTCCTCCTCTTCCTCTTCCTCGTCCTCTTCCTCTTCCTCTTCCTTGTCCTTGTCCTTGTCCTCGTCCTCTTCCTGTTCCTGGTCCTCTTCCTCCTCCTCTTCCTCTTCCTCGTCCTCTTTCTCTTCCTCTTTCTCTTCCTCTTCCTCTTCCTCTTCCTCTTCCTCCTCCTCGTCCTCTTCCTCGTCCTCTTCCTCCTCCTCCTCTTCCTCGTCCTCGTCCTCTTTCTCCTTCTCTTTCTCTTTCTCGTCCTCTTCCTCCTCCTCTTCCTCGCCCTCTTCCTCTATCTCTTCTTCTTCCTCTTCCTCTTCCTCTTCCTCTTTCTCTTTCTCTTTCTCTTCCTCTTCCTCTTCCTCGTCCTCTTCCTCGTCCTCTTCTTCTTCCTCCTCCTCGTCCTCTTCCTCTTCCTCTTTCTCTTCCTCTTCCTCGTCCCCTTCCTCTTCTTCTTCCTCCTCCTCTTCCTTGTCCTCTTCCTCCTCCTCTTCCTCTTCCTCGTCCTAATCCTGTTCCTCGTCCTCTTTCTCTTCCTCTTCCTCCTCCTCTTCCTCGTCCTCTTCCTCGTTCTCTTTCTCTTCCTCGTCCTCGTCCTCCTCCTCTTCCTCTTTCTCCTCCTCCTCTTCCTCCTCCTCTTCCTCTTCCTCTTTCTCCTCCTCCTCTTCCTCCTCCTCTTCCTCCTCCTCTTCCTCTTCCTCTTCCTCGTCCTCTTCCTCTTCCTCTTCCTCGTCCTCTTCGTCTTTCTCTTCCTCCTCCTCTTCCTCCTCCTCTTCCTCTTTCTCTTCCTCTTCCTCGTCCTCTTCGTCTTCCTCTTCCTCCTCCTCTTCCTCGTCCTCTTCCTCGTTCTCTTTCTCTTCCTCTTCCTCGTCCTCGTCCTCGTCCTCCTCCTCTTCCTCTTTCTCCTCCTCCTCTTCCTCCTCCTCTTCCTCTTCCTCTTCCTCTTTCTCCTCCTCCTCTTCCTCCTCCTCTTCCTCTTCCTCCTCCTCTTCCTCGTCCTCTTCCTCTTTCTCTTCCTCTTCCTCGTCCTCTTCCTCCTCCTCTTCCTCCTCCTCTTCCTCGTCCTCTTCCTCGTCCTCTTTCTCCTTCTCTTTCTCTTCCTCTTCCTCCTCCTCTTCCTCGCCCTCTTCCTCTTCCTCTTCTTCTTCCTCTTCCTCTTCCACTTTCTCTTTCTCTTCCTCTTCCTCGTCCTCTTCCTCGTCCTCCTCTTCTTCCTCCTCCTCGTTCTCTTCCTCTTTCTCTTTATCTTCCTCTTCCTCTTCCTTTACCTCTTCCTCTTCCTTGTCCTATTCCTCTTCCTCCTCCTCTTCCTCTTCCTCGTTCTCTTCCTCTTCCTCGTCCTCTTCCTCCTCCTCTTCCTCGTTCTCTTCTTCTTCCTCTTCCTCTTTCTCTTCCTCGTCCTCTTCCTCGTCCTCTTCCTTTTCTTCTTCCTCCTCTTCCTTGTCCTCTTTCTCTTCCTCCTCCTCTTCCTCTTCCTCGTCCTCGTCCTCTTTCTCTTCCTCTTCCTCCTCCTCTTCCTCTTCCTCGTCCTCTTCCTCTTCCTCTTCCTTGTCCTTGTCCTCGTCCTCTTCCTGTTCCTGGTCCTCTTCCTCCTCCTCTTCCTCTTCCTCGTCCTCTTTCTCTTCCTCTTTCTCTTCCTCTTCCTCTTCCTCTTCCTCCTCCTCGTCCTCTTCCTCGTCCTCTTCCTCCTCCTCCTCTTCCTCGTCCTCGTCCTCTTTCTCCTTCTCTTTCTCGTCCTCTTCCTCCTCCTCTTCCTCGCCCTCTTCCTCTATCTCTTCTTCTTCCTCTTCCTCTTTCTCTTTCTCTTCCTCTTCCTCGTCCTCTTCCTCTTCCTCGTCCTCTTCTTCTTCCTCCTCCTCGTCCTCTTCCTCTTCCTCTTTCTCTTCCTCTTCCTCGTCCTCTTCCTCGTCCCCTTCCTCTTCTTCTTCCTCCTCCTCTTCCTTGTCCTCTTCCTCCTCCTCTTCCTCTTCCTCGTCCTAATCCTGTTCCTCGTCCTCTTTCTCTTCCTCTTCCTCCTCCTCTTCCTCGTCCTCTTCCTCGTTCTCTTTCTCTTCCTCGTCCTCGTCCTCCTCCTCTTCCTCTTTCTCCTCCTCCTCTTCCTCCTCCTCTTCCTCTTCCTCTTCCTCTTTCTCCTCCTCCTCTTCCTCCTCCTCTTCCTCTTCCTCCTCCTCTTCCTCTTCCTCGTCCTCTTCCTCTTTCTCTTCCTCTTCCTCGTCCTCTTCGTCTTTCTCTTCCTCCTCCTCTTCCTCCTCCTCTTCCTCTTTCTCTTCCTCTTCCTCGTCCTCTTCGTCTTCCTCTTCCTCCTCCTCTTCCTCGTCCTCTTCCTCTTCCTCCTCCTCTTCCTCTTCCTCCTCCTCTTCCTCGTTCTCTTTCTCTTCCTCTTCCTCGTCCTCGTCCTCCTCCTCTTCCTCTTTCTCCTCCTCCTCTTCCTCCTCCTCTTCCTCTTCCTCTTCCTCTTTCTCCTCCTCCTCTTCCTCCTCCTCTTCCTCTTCCTCCTCCTCTTCCTCTTCCTCGTCCTCTTCCTCTTTCTCTTCCTCTTCCTCGTCCTCTTCGTCTTCCTCCTCCTCTTCCTCCTCCTCTTCCTCTTTCTCTTCCTCTTCCTCGTCCTCTTCGTCTTCCTCTTCCTCCTCCTCTTCCTCGTCCTCTTCCTCTTTCTCCTCCTCTTCCTCTTCCTCTTCCTCCTCCTCTTCCTCGTCCTCTTCCTCTTCCTCCTCCTCTTCCTCGTCCTCTTCCTCGTTCTCTTTCTCTTCCTCTTCCTCGTCCTCGTCCTCCTCCTCTTCCTCTTTCTCCTCCTCCTCTTCCTCCTCCTCTTCCTCTTCCTCTTCCTCTTTCTCCTCCTCCTCTTCCTCCTCCTCTTCCTCTTCCTCCTCCTCTTTCTCTTCCTCTTCCTCGTCCTCCTCCTCTTCCTCTTTCTCCTCCTCCTCTTCCTCCTCCTCTTCCTCTTTCTCCTCCTCCTCTTCCTCCTCCTCTTCCTCTTCCTCCTCCTCTTCCTCTTCCTCGTCCTCTTCCTCTTTCTCTTCCTCTTCCTCTTCGTCTTCCTCTTCCTCCTCCTCTTCCTCCTCCTCTTCCTCTTTCTCTTCCTCTTCCTCGTCCTCTTCGTCTTCCTCTTCCTCCTCCTCTTCCTCGTCCTCTTCCTCTTCCTCCTCCTCTTCCTCTTCCTCTTCCTCCTCCTCTTCCTCGTTCTCTTTCTCTTCCTCTTCCTCGTCCTCGTCCTCCTCCTCTTCCTCTTTCTCCTCCTCCTCTTCCTCCTCCTCTTCCTCTTCCTCTTCCTCTTTCTCCTCCTCCTCTTCCTCCTCCTCTTCCTCTTCCTCCTCCTCTTCCTCTTCCTCGTCCTCTTCCTCTTTCTCTTCCTCTTCCTCGTCCTCTTCGTCTTCCTCCTCCTCTTCCTCCTCCTCTTCCTCTTTCTCTTCCTCTTCCTCGTCCTCTTCGTCTTCCTCTTCCTCCTCCTCTTCCTCGTCCTCTTCCTCTTTCTCCTCCTCTTCCTCTTCCTCTTCCTCCTCCTCTTCCTCGTCCTCTTCCTCTTCCTCCTCCTCTTCCTCGTCCTCTTCCTCGTTCTCTTTCTCTTCCTCTTCCTCGTCCTCGTCCTCCTCCTCTTCCTCTTTCTCCTCCTCCTCTTCCTCCTCCTCTTCCTCTTCCTCTTCCTCTTTCTCCTCCTCCTCTTCCTCCTCCTCTTCCTCTTCCTCCTCCTCTTTCTCTTCCTCTTCCTCGTCCTCGTCCTCCTCCTCTTCCTCTTTCTCCTCCTCCTCTTCCTCCTCCTCTTCCTCTTTCTCCTCCTCCTCTTCCTCCTCCTCTTCCTCTTCCTCCTCCTCTTCCTCTTCCTCGTCCTCTTCCTCTTTCTCTTCCTCTTCCTCGTCCTCTTCGTCTTCCTCTTCCTCCTCCTCTTCCTCCTCCTCTTCCTCTTTCTCTTCCTCTTCCTCGTCCTCTTCGTCTTCCTCTTCCTCCTCCTCTTCCTCGTCCTCTTCCTCTTCCTCTTCCTCTTCCTCTTCCTCGTCCTCCTCCTCTTCCTCTTCCTCTTCCTTCCACACAAATGTCTGACGTTTCTGTGTCGTTTCATTTTCTAAGTTGAATTATGTTCTCTGATCGTTAAGTAATAGCATTGACTAATTTGTCTCCGTCCCTGTCTCTGTCCCTGTCCCTGTCTCTGTCTTTGTCCCTGTCTCTGTCCCTGTCCCTGTCTCTGTCTATGTCCCTGTCTCTGTCCCTGTCTCTGTCTCTGTCCCTGTCCCTGTCTCTGTCTCTGTCTCTGTCCCTGTCTCTGTCCCTGTCTCTGTCTTTGTCCCTGTCTCTGTCCCTGTCTCTGTCCCTGTCTCTGTCCCTGTCTCTGTCCCTGTCTCTGTCTCTGTCTCTGTCCCTGTCCCCAAGAAGCCCTGGATCACTGGCCTTCATGACCCTGTGGTGCTGACGTCTGTATTCATGAAGTCATCTGAGGACCAGGCGCTCAGATGACTTCATGACTGAATACAGACGTCAGCACCACAGACACAATTTAAGAATAAAAACAGACAAAACAAAGACAAAACAAAGACTAAACCAGGACTAAACCAGGACTAAACCAGGTCTAAACCAGGACTAAACCAGGACTAAACCAGGACTAAACCAGGTCTAAACCAGGACTAAACCAGGACTAAACCAGGTCTAAACCAGGACTAAACCAGGTCTAAACCAGGTCTAAACCAGGACTAAACCAGGACTAAATCAGGTCTAAACCAGGAATAAACCAGGTCTAAACCAGGTCTAAACCAGGTCTAAACCAGGACTAAACCAGGACTAAACCAGGACTAAACCAGGTCTAAACCAGGACTAAACCAGGACTAAACCAGGACTAAACCAGGACTAAACCAGCACTAAACCAGGACTAAACCAGGACTAAACCAGGTCTAAACCAGGACTAAACCAGCACTAAACCAGGACTAAACCAGGTCTAAACCAGGACTAAATCAGGACTAAACCAGGACTAAACCAGGTCTAAACCAGGACTAAACCAGGACTAAACCAGGACTAAACCAGGACTAAACCAGGACTAAACCAGGTCTAAACCAGGTCTAAACCAGAACTAAATCAGGACTAAACCAGGACTAAACCAGGACTAAACCAGGTCTAAACCAGGACTAAACCAGCACTAAACCAGGACTAAACCAGGTCTAAACCAGGACTAAATCAAGACTAAACCAGGACTAAACCAGGTCTAAACCAGGACTAAACCAGCACTAAACCAGGACTAAACCAGGACTAAACCAGGACTAAACCAGGTCTAAACCAGGACTAAACCAGCACTAAACCAGGACTAAACCAGGACTAAACCAGGTCTAAACCAGGACTAAACCAGGACTAAACCAGGTCTAAACCAGGACTAAACCAGCACTAAACCAGGACTAAACCAGCACTAAACCAGGACTAAACCAGGACTAAATCAGGTCTAAACCAGGAATAAACCAGGTCTAAACCAGGACTAAACCAGGTCTAAACCAGGTCTAAACCAGAACTAAATCAGGACTAAACCAGGACTAAACCAGGACTAAACCAGGTCTAAACCAGGACTAAACCAGCACTAAACCAGGACTAAACCAGGTCTAAACCAGGACTAAATCAGGACTAAACCAGGACTAAACCAGGTCTAAACCAGGACTAAACCAGCACTAAACCAGGACTAAACCAGGACTAAACCAGGACTAAACCAGGTCTAAACCAGCACTAAACCAGCACTAAACCAGGACTAAACCAGGACTAAACCAGGACTAAACCAGGTCTAAACCAGGACTAAACCAGGACTAAACCAGCACTAAACCAGGACTAAACCAGGACTAAATCAGGTCTAAACCAGGAATAAACCAGGTCTAAACCAGGACTAAACCAGGTCTAAACCAGGTCTAAACCAGGTCTAAACCAGGACTAAATCAGGACTAAACCAGGACTAAACCAGGTCTAAACCAGGACTAAACCAGCACTAAACCAGGACTAAACCAGGTCTAAACCAGGACTAAATCAGGACTAAACCAGGACTAAACCAGGTCTAAACCAGGACTAAACCAGCACTAAACCAGGACTAAACCAGGGACTAAACCAGGACTAAACCAGGTCTAAACCAGGACTAAACCAGGACTAAACCAGCACTAAACCAGGACTAAACCAGGACTAAACCAGGTCTAAACCAGGACTAAACCAGCACTAAACCAGGACTAAACCAGGTCTAAATCAGGTCTAAACCAGGACTAAACCAGGTCTAAACCAGGACTAAACCAGGACTAAACCAGGACTAAACCAGGTCTAAACCAGGACTAAACCAGCACTAAACCAGGACTAAACCAGGTCTAAACCAGGACTAAATCAGGACTAAACCAGGACTAAACCAGGTCTAAACCAGGACTAAACCAGGACTAAACCAGGACTAAACCAGGACTAAACCAGGTCTAAACCAGGACTAAACCAGCACTAAACCAGGACTAAACCAGGTCTAAACCAGCACTAAACCAGGACTAAACCAGGTCTAAACCAGGACTAAATCAGGTCTAAACCAGGACTAAACCAGCACTAAACAGGACTAAACCAGGTCTAAACCAGGACTAAACCAGGACTAAACCAGGACTAAACCAGGTCTAAACCAGGACTAAACCAGCACTAAACCAGGACTAAACCAGGTCTAAACCAGCACTAAACCAGGACTAAACCAGGTCTAAACCAGGACTAAATCAGGTCTAAACCAGGACTAAACCAGCACTAAACCAGGACTAAACCAGGTCTAAACCAGGACTAAATCAGGTCTAAACCAGGACTAAACCAGCACTAAACCAGGACTAAACCAGGACTAAACCAGGACTAAACCAGGTCTAAACCAGGACTAAACCAGCACTAAACCAGGACTAAACCAGATCTAAACCAGGACTAAACCAGGACTAAACCAGGACTAAACCAGCACTAAACCAGGACTAAACCAGATCTAAACCAGGACTAAATCAGGACTAAACCAGGACTAAACCAGGTCTAAACCAGGACTAAACCAGGTCTAAATCAGGACTAAACCAGGACTAAACCAGCACTTAACCAGGACTAAACCAGGACTAAACCAGGACTAAACCAGTACTAAACCAGGACTAAACCAGCACTAAACCAGGACTAAACCAGATCCAAACCAGGACTAAATCAGGACTAAACCAGCACTAAACCAGGTCTAAACCAGATCTAAACCAGGACTAAATCAGGACTAAACCAGGACTAAACCAGCACTAAACCAGGACTAAACCAGATCTAAACCAGGACTAAATCAGGACTAAACCAGCACTTAACCAGGACTAAACCAGGACTAAACAAGGACTAAACCAGGACTAAACCAGGTCTAAACCAGGACTAAACCAGCACTAAACCAGGACTAAACCAGGTCTAAACCAGGACTAAATCAGGACTAAACCAGGACTAAACCAGGTCTAAACCAGGACTAAACCAGCACTAAACCAGGACTAAACCAGCACTAAACCAGGACTAAACCAGGACTAAATCAGGTCTAAACCAGGACTAAACCAGCCCTAAACCAGGACTAAACCAGGACTAAACCAGGACTAAACCAGGTCTAAACCAGGACTAAACCAGGACTAAACCAGGACTAAACCAGGTCTAAACCAGGACTAAACCAGCACTAAACCAGGACTAAACCAGGACTAAACCAGCACTAAACCAGGACTAAACCAGGTCTAAACCAGGACTAAACCAGCACTAAACCAGGACTAAACCAGGACTAAACCAGCACTAAACCAGGACTAAACCAGGACTAAACCAGGTCTAAACCAGGACTAAACCAGGTCTAAACCAGGACTAAACCAGGACTAAACCAGGACTAAACCAGGTCTAAACCAGGACTAAATCAGGACTAAACCAGGACTAAACCAGGTCTAAACCAGGACTAAACCAGCACTAAACCAGGACTAAACCAGGACTAAACCAGGACTAAACCAGGTCTAAACCAGGACTAAACCAGGACTAAACCAGGTCTAAACCAGGACTAAACCAGGACTAAACCAGCACTAAACCAGGACTAAACCAGCACTAAACCAGGACTAAACCAGGACTAAATCAGGTCTAAACCAGGAATAAACCAGGTCTAAACCAGGACTAAACCAGGTCTAAACCAGGTCTAAACCAGAACTAAATCAGGACTAAACCAGGACTAAACCAGGACTAAACCAGGTCTAAACCAGGACTAAACCAGCACTAAACCAGGACTAAACCAGGTCTAAACCAGGACTAAATCAGGACTAAACCAGGACTAAACCAGGTCTAAACCAGGACTAAACCAGCACTAAACCAGGACTAAACCAGGTCTAAACCAGGACTAAACCAGGACTAAACCAGGTCTAAACCAGGACTAAAAAAGCACTAAACCAGGACTAAACCAGCACTAAACCAGGACTAAACCAGGACTAAATCAGGTCCAAACCAGGAATAAACCAGGTCTAAACCAGGTCTAAACCAGGACTAAATCAGGACTAAACCAGGACTAAACCAGGTCTAAACCAGGACTAAACCAGCACTAAACCAGGACTAAACCAGGACTAAATCAGGTCTAAACCAGGTCTAAACCAGGACTAAACCAGGTCTAAACCAGGTCTAAACCAGGTCTAAACCAGAACTAAATCAGGACTAAACCAGGACTAAACCAGGACTAAACCAGGTCTAAACCAGGACTAAACCAGGTCTAAACCAGGTCTAAACCAGAACTAAATCAGGACTAAACCAGGACTAAACCAGGACTAAACCAGGTCTAAACCAGGACTAAACCAGCACTAAACCAGGACTAAACCAGGTCTAAACCAGGACTAAACCAGGACTAAACCAGGACTAAACCAGGTCTAAACCAGGACTAAACCAGCACTAAACCAGGTCTAAACCAGGACTAAACCAGGACTAAACCAGGTCTAAACCAGGTCTAAACCAGGACTAAACCAGCACTAAACCAGGACTAAACCAGGTCTAAACCAGGACTAAACCAGGACTAAACCAGCACTAAACCAGGACTAAACCAGGTCTAAACCAGGACTAAATCAGGTCTAAACCAGGACTAAACCAGCACTAAACCAGGACTAAACCAGGACTAAACCAGGACTAAACCAGGTCTAAACCAGGACTAAACCAGCACTAAACCAGGACTAAACCAGGACTAAATCAGGTCTAAACCAGGACTAAACCAGGTCTAAACCGGGACTAAACCAGGACTAAACCAGGACTAAACCAGGTCTAAACCAGGACTAAACCAGGTCTAAACCAGGACTAAACCAGCACTTAACCAGGACTAAACCAGGACTAAACAAGGACTAAACCAGGACTAAACCAGGTCTAAACCAGGACTAAACCAGGTCTAAACCAGGACTAAATCAGGACTAAACCAGGACTAAACCAGGTCTAAACCAGGACTAAACCAGCACTAAACCAGGACTAAACCAGGTCTAAACCTAAACCAGGACTAAACCAGGACTAAACCAGGTCGAAACCAGGACTAAACCAGCACTAAACCAGGACTAAACCAGGACTAAATCAGGTCTAAACCAGGACTAAATCAGGACTAAACCAGGAATAAACCAGGTCTAAACCAGGACTAAACCAGCACTAAACCAGGACTAAACCAAGACTAAACCAGCACTAAACCAGGACTAAAATAGGTCTAAACCAGGACTAAACCAGCACTAAACCAGGACTAAACCAGGACTAAACCAGCACTAAACCAGGACTAAACCAGGACTAAACCAGGACTAAACCAGGTCTAAACCAGGACTAAACCAGGACTAAACCAGGACTAAACCAGGTCTAAACCAGGACTAAACCAGCACTAAACCAGGACTAAACCAGGACTAAACCAGCACTAAACCAGGACTAAACCAGGTCTAAACCAGGACTAAACCAGCACTAAACCAGGACTAAACCAGGACTAAACCAGGTCTAAACCAGGACTAAACCAGCACTAAACCAGGACTAAACCAGGTCTAAACCAGGACTAAATCAGGACTAAACCAGGACTAAACCAGGTCTAAACCAGGACTAAACCAGCACTAAACCAGGACTAAACCAGGACTAAACCAGGACTAAACCAGCACTAAACCAGGACTAAACCAGGACTAAATCAGGTCTAAACCAGGACTAAACCAGGTCTAAACCAGGACTAAACCAGGACTAAACCAGGACTAAACCAGGTCTAAACCAGGACTAAACCAGCACTAAACCATGACTAAACCAGATCTAAACCAGGACTAAATCAGGACTAAACCAGGACTAAACCAGGTCTAAACCAGGTCTAAACCAGGACTAAACCAGGACTAAACCAGGACTAAACCAGCACTAAACCAGGACTAAACCAGGACTAAACCAGGACTAAACCAGGACTAAACCAGGTCTAAACCAGGACTAAACCAGCACTAAACCAGGACTAAACCAGGTCTAAACCAGGTCTGGACTAAACCAGGTCTAAACCAGGACTAAACCAGCACTAAACCAGGACTAAACCAGGACTAAATCAGGTCTAAACCAGGACTAAACCAGGTCTAAACCAGGACTAAACCAGGTCTAAACCAGGACTAAACCAGCACTAAACCAGGACTAAACCAGGACTAAATCAGGTCTAAACCAGGACTAAACCAGCACTAAACCAGGACTAAACCAGGACTGAACCAGGACTAAACCAGGTCTAAACCAGGACTAAACCAGCACTAAACCAGGACTAAACCAGGACTAAACCAGCACTAAACCAGGACTAAACCAGGACTAAACCAGGACTAAACCAGCACTAAACCAGGACTAAACCAGGACTAAACCAGGACTAAACCAGGTCTAAACCAGGACTAAACCAGCACTAAACCAGGACTAAACCAGGACTAAACCAGCACTAAACCAGGACTAAACCAGGTCTAAACCAGGACTAAACCAGCACTAAACCAGGACTAAACCAGGACTAAACCAACACTAAACCAGGACTAAACCAGGACTAAACCAGGTCTAAACCAGGACTAAACCAGCACTAAACCAGGACTAAACCAGGTCTAAACCAGGACTAAATCAGGACTAAACCAGGACTAAACCAGGTCTAAACCAGGACTAAACCAGCACTAAACCAGGACTAAACCAGGACTAAACCTGGACTAAACCAGGTCTAAACCAGGACTAAACCAGATCTAAACCAGGACTAAATCAGGACTAAACCAGGACTAAACCAGGTCTAAACCAGGACTAAACCAGCACTTAACCAGGACTAAACCAGGACTAAACCAGGACTAAACCAGCACTAAACCAGGACTAAACCAGGTCTAAACCAGGACTAAACCAGCACTAAACCAGGACTAAACCAGGTCTAAACCAGGACTAAATCAGGACTAAACCAGGACTAAACCAGGTCTAAACCAGGACTAAACCAGGTCTAAACCAGGACTAAACCAGCACTAAACCAGGACTAAACCAGGACTAAATCAGGTCTAAACCAGGACTAAACCAGGTCTAAACCAGGACTAAACCAGCACTAAACCAGGACTAAACCAGGACTAAATCAGGTCTAAACCAGGACTAAACCAGGTCTAAACCAGGACTAAACCAGGACTAAACCAGGACTAAACCAGGTCTAAACCAGGACTAAATCAGGACTAAACCAGGACTAAACCAGGTCTAAACCAGGACTAAACCAGGACTAAACCAGGTCTAAACCAGGACTAAACCAGCACTAAACCAGGACTAAACCAGGACTAAATCAGGTCTAAACCAGGACTAAACCAGGTCTAAACCAGGACTAAACCAGGACTAAACCAGGACTAAACCAGGTCTAAACCAGGACTAAATCAGGACTAAACCAGGACTAAACCAGGTCTAAACCAGGACTAAATCAGGACTAAACCAGGACTAAACCAGGACTAAACCAGGACTAAACCACGACTAAACCAGGTCTAAACCAGGACTAAACCAGCACTAAACCAGGACTAAACCAGGACTAAATCAGGTCTAAACCAGGACTAAACCAGGTCTAAACCAGGACTAAACCAGGACTAAACCAGGACTAAACCAGGTCTAAACCAGGACTAAACCAGCACTAAACCAGGACTAAACCAGGACTAAACCAGGACTAAACCAGGACTAAACCAGGTCTAAACCAGGTCTAAACCAGGACTAAACCAGGTCTAAACCAGGACTAAACCAGCACTAAACCAGGACTAAACCAGGACTAAATCAGGTCTAAACCAGGACTAAACCAGGTCTAAACCAGGACTAAACCAGGTCTAAACCAGGACTAAACCAGCACTAAACCAGGACTAAACCAGGACTGAACCAGGACTAAACCAGGTCTAAACCAGGACTAAACCAGCACTAAACCAGGACTAAACCAGCACTAAACCAGGACTAAACCAGGACTAAACCAGGACTAAACCAGCACTAAACCAGGTCTAAACCAGGACTAAACCAGCACTAAACCAGGACTAAACCAGGACTAAACCAGCACTAAACCAGGACTAAACCAGGTCTAAACCAGGACTAAACCAGCACTAAACCAGGACTAAATCAGGACTAAACCAGGACTAAACCAGGTCTAAACCAGGACTAAACCAGCACTTAACCAGGACTAAACCAGGACTAAACCAGGACTAAACCAGCACTAAACCAGGACTAAACCAGGACTAAACCAGGACTAAACCAGGACTAAACCAGGTCTAAACCAGGACTAAACCAGCACTAAACCAGGACTAAACCAGGTCTAAACCAGGACTAAATCAGGACTAAACCAGGACTAAACCAGGTCTAAACCAGGACTAAACCAGGTCTAAACCAGGACTAAACCAGCACTAAACCAGGACTAAACCAGGACTAAATCAGGTCTAAACCAGGACTAAACCAGGTCTAAACCAGGACTAAACCAGCACTAAACCAGGACTAAACCAGGACTAAATCAGGTCTAAACCAGGACTAAACCAGGTCTAAACCAGGACTAAACCAGGACTAAACCAGGACTAAACCAGGTCTAAACCAGGACTAAACCAGCACTAAACCAGGACTAAACCAGGTCTAAACCAGGACTAAATCAGGACTAAACCAGGACTAAACCAGGTCTAAACCAGGACTAAACCAGCACTAAACCAGGACTAAACCAGGACTAAACCAGCACTAAACCAGGACTAAACCAGGTCTAAACCAGGACTAAACCAGCACTAAACCAGGACTAAACCAGGACTAAACCAGCACTAAACCAGGACTAAACCAGGTCTAAACCAGGACTAAACCAGCACTAAACCAGGACTAAAGCAGGTCTAAACCAGGACTAAACCAGCACTAAACCAGGACTAAACCAGGACTAAACCAGCACTAAACCAGGACTAAACCAGGACTAAACCAGCACTAAACCAGGACTAAACCAGGTCTAAACCAGGACTAAACCAGCACTAAACCAGGACTAAACCAGGACTAAACCAGCACTAAACCAGGACTAAACCAGGACTAAACCAGGACTAAACCAGGACTAAACCAGCACTAAACCAGGACTAAACCAGGACTAAACCAACACTAAACCAGGACTAAACCAGGACTAAACCAGGACTAAACCAGGTCTAAACCAGGACTAAACCAGCACTAAACCAGGACTAAACCAGGACTAAACCAGCACTAAACCAGGACTAAACCAGGTCTAAACCAGGACTAAACCAGCACTAAACCAGGACTAAACCAGGACTAAACCAACACTAAACCAGGACTAAACCAGGACTAAACCAGGTCTAAACCAGGACTAAACCAGCACTAAACCAGGACTAAACCAGGTCTAAACCAGGACTAAATCAGGACTAAACCAGGACTAAACCAGGTCTAAACCAGGACTAAACCAGGACTAAACCAGGACTAAATCAGGTCTAAACCAGGACTAAACCAGGTCTAAACCAGGACTAAACCAGGACTAAACCAGGACTAAATCAGGTCTAAACCAGGACTAAACCAGGTCTAAACCAGGACTAAACCAGGACTAAATCAGGTCTAAACCAGGACTAAACCAGGTCTAAACCAGGACTAAACCAGGTCTAAACCAGGACTAAACCAGCACTAAACCAGGACTAAACCAGCACTAAACCAGGACTAAACCAGGACTAAACCAGGACTAAACCAGCACTAAACCAGGTCTAAACCAGGACTAAACCAGCACTAAACCAGGACTAAACCAGGACTAAACCAGCACTAAACCAGGACTAAACCAGGTCTAAACCAGGACTAAACCAGCACTAAACCAGGACTAAACCAGGACTAAACCAACACTAAACCAGGACTAAACCAGGACTAAACCAGGTCTAAACCAGGACTAAACAAGCACTAAACCAGGACTAAACCAGGTCTAAACCAGGACTAAATCAGGACTAAACCAGGACTAAACCAGGTCTAAACCAGGACTAAACCAGCACTAAACCAGGACTAAACCAGGACTAAACCAGGACTAAACCAGGTCTAAACCAGGACTAAACCAGATCTAAACCAGGACTAAATCAGGACTAAACCAGGACTAAACCAGGTCTAAACCAGGACTAAACCAGCACTTAACCAGGACTAAACCAGGACTAAACCAGGACTAAACCAGCACTAAACCAGGACTAAACCAGGACTAAACCAGGACTAAACCAGGACTAAACCAGGTCTAAACCAGGACTAAACCAGCACTAAACCAGGACTAAACCAGGTCTAAACCAGGACTAAATCAGGACTAAACCAGGACTAAACCAGGTCTAAACCAGGACTAAACCAGGTCTAAACCAGGACTAAACCAGCACTAAACCAGGACTAAACCAGGACTAAATCAGGTCTAAACCAGGACTAAACCAGGTCTAAACCAGGACTAAACCAGCACTAAACCAGGACTAAACCAGGACTAAATCAGGTCTAAACCAGGACTAAACCAGGTCTAAACCAGGACTAAACCAGGACTAAACCAGGACTAAACCAGGTCTAAACCAGGACTAAACCAGCACTAAACCAGGACTAAACCAGGTCTAAACCAGGACTAAATCAGGACTAAACCAGGACTAAACCAGGTCTAAACCAGGACTAAACCAGCACTAAACCAGGACTAAACCAGGACTAAACCAGCACTAAACCAGGACTAAACCAGGTCTAAACCAGGACTAAACCAGCACTAAACCAGGACTAAACCAGGACTAAACCAGCACTAAACCAGGACTAAACCAGGTCTAAACCAGGACTAAACCAGCACTAAACCAGGACTAAAGCAGGTCTAAACCAGGACTAAACCAGCACTAAACCAGGACTAAACCAGGACTAAACCAGCACTAAACCAGGACTAAACCAGGACTAAACCAGCACTAAACCAGGACTAAACCAGGTCTAAACCAGGACTAAACCAGCACTAAACCAGGACTAAACCAGGACTAAACCAGCACTAAACCAGGACTAAACCAGGACTAAACCAGGACTAAACCAGGACTAAACCAGCACTAAACCAGGACTAAACCAGGACTAAACCAACACTAAACCAGGACTAAACCAGGACTAAACCAGGACTAAACCAGGTCTAAACCAGGACTAAACCAGCACTAAACCAGGACTAAACCAGGACTAAACCAGCACTAAACCAGGACTAAACCAGGTCTAAACCAGGACTAAACCAGCACTAAACCAGGACTAAACCAGGACTAAACCAACACTAAACCAGGACTAAACCAGGACTAAACCAGGTCTAAACCAGGACTAAACCAGCACTAAACCAGGACTAAACCAGGTCTAAACCAGGACTAAATCAGGACTAAACCAGGACTAAACCAGGTCTAAACCAGGACTAAACCAGCACTAAACCAGGACTAAACCAGGACTAAACCAGGACTAAACCAGGTCTAAACCAGGACTAAACCAGATCTAAACCAGGACTAAATCAGGACTAAACCAGGACTAAACCAGGTCTAAACCAGGACTAAACCAGCACTTAACCAGGACTAAACCAGGACTAAACCAGGACTAAACCAGCACTAAACCAGGACTAAACCAGGACTAAACCAGGACTAAACCAGGACTAAACCAGGTCTAAACCAGGACTAAACCAGCACTAAACCAGGACTAAACCAGGTCTAAACCAGGACTAAACCAGGTCTAAACCAGGACTAAACCAGGTCTAAACCAGGACTAAACCAGCACTAAACCAGGACTAAACCAGGACTAAATCAGGTCTAAACCAGGACTAAACCAGGTCTAAACCAGGACTAAACCAGCACTAAACCAGGACTAAACCAGGACTAAATCAGGTCTAAACCAGGACTAAACCAGGTCTAAACCAGGACTAAACCAGGACTAAATCAGGTCTAAACCAGGACTAAACCAGGTCTAAACCAGGACTAAACCAGGACTAAACCAGGACTAAACCAGGTCTAAACCAGGACTAAACCAGCACTAAACCAGGACTAAACCAGATCTAAACCAGGACTAAATCAGGACTAAACCAGGACTAAACCAGGTCTAAACCAGGACTAAACCAGCACTTAACCAGCACTAAACCAGGACTAAACCAGGACTAAACCAGGACTAAACCAGGACTAAACCAGGTCTAAACCAGGTCTAAACCAGGACTAAACCAGGTCTAAACCAGGACTAAACCAGCACTAAACCAGGACTAAACCAGGACTAAATCAGGTCTAAACCAGGACTAAACCAGGTCTAAACCAGGACTAAACCAGGTCTAAACCAGGACTAAACCAGCACTAAACCAGGACTAAACCAGGACTGAACCAGGACTAAACCAGGTCTAAACCAGGACTAAACCAGCACTAAACCAGGACTAAACCAGCACTAAACCAGGACTAAACCAGGACTAAACCAGGACTAAACCAGCACTAAACCAGGTCTAAACCAGGACTAAACCAGCACTAAACCAGGACTAAACCAGGACTAAACCAGCACTAAACCAGGACTAAACCAGGTCTAAACCAGGACTAAACCAGCACTAAACCAGGACTAAACCAGGTCTAAACCAGGACTAAATCAGGACTAAACCAGGACTAAACCAGGTCTAAACCAGGACTAAACCAGCACTAAACCAGGACTAAACCAGGACTAAACCAGGACTAAACCAGGTCTAAACCAGGACTAAACCAGATCTAAACCAGGACTAAATCAGGACTAAACCAGGACTAAACCAGGTCTAAACCAGGACTAAACCAGCACTTAACCAGGACTAAACCAGGACTAAACCAGGACTAAACCAGCACTAAACCAGGACTAAACCAGGACTAAACCAGGACTAAACCAGGACTAAACCAGGTCTAAACCAGGACTAAACCAGCACTAAACCAGGACTAAACCAGGTCTAAACCAGGACTAAATCAGGACTAAACCAGGACTAAACCAGGTCTAAACCAGGACTAAACCAGGTCTAAACCAGGACTAAACCAGCACTAAACCAGGACTAAACCAGGACTAAATCAGGTCTAAACCAGGACTAAACCAGGTCTAAACCAGGACTAAACCAGGACTAAACCAGGACTAAACCAGGTCTAAACCAGGACTAAACCAGCACTAAACCAGGACTAAACCAGGTCTAAACCAGGACTAAATCAGGACTAAACCAGGACTAAACCAGGTCTAAACCAGGACTAAACCAGCACTAAACCAGGACTAAACCAGGACTAAACCAGCACTAAACCAGGACTAAACCAGGTCTAAACCAGGACTAAACCAGCACTAAACCAGGACTAAACCAGGACTAAACCAGCACTAAACCAGGACTAAACCAGGTCTAAACCAGGACTAAACCAGCACTAAACCAGGACTAAAGCAGGTCTAAACCAGGACTAAACCAGCACTAAACCAGGACTAAACCAGGACTAAACCAGCACTAAACCAGGACTAAACCAGGACTAAACCAGCACTAAACCAGGACTAAACCAGGTCTAAACCAGGACTAAACCAGCACTAAACCAGGACTAAACCAGGACTAAACCAGCACTAAACCAGGACTAAACCAGGACTAAACCAGGACTAAACCAGGACTAAACCAGCACTAAACCAGGACTAAACCAGGACTAAACCAACACTAAACCAGGACTAAACCAGGACTAAACCAGGACTAAACCAGGTCTAAACCAGGACTAAACCAGCACTAAACCAGGACTAAACCAGGACTAAACCAGCACTAAACCAGGACTAAACCAGGTCTAAACCAGGACTAAACCAGCACTAAACCAGGACTAAACCAGGACTAAACCAACACTAAACCAGGACTAAACCAGGACTAAACCAGGTCTAAACCAGGACTAAACCAGCACTAAACCAGGACTAAACCAGGTCTAAACCAGGACTAAATCAGGACTAAACCAGGACTAAACCAGGTCTAAACCAGGACTAAACCAGCACTAAACCAGGACTAAACCAGGACTAAACCAGGACTAAACCAGGTCTAAACCAGGACTAAACCAGATCTAAACCAGGACTAAATCAGGACTAAACCAGGACTAAACCAGGTCTAAACCAGGACTAAACCAGCACTTAACCAGGACTAAACCAGGACTAAACCAGGACTAAACCAGCACTAAACCAGGACTAAACCAGGACTAAACCAGGACTAAACCAGGACTAAACCAGGTCTAAACCAGGACTAAACCAGCACTAAACCAGGACTAAACCAGGTCTAAACCAGGACTAAACCAGGTCTAAACCAGGACTAAACCAGCACTAAACCAGGACTAAACCAGGACTAAACCAGGACTAAATCAGGACTAAACCAGGACTAAACCAGGTCTAAACCAGGACTAAACCAGGTCTAAACCAGGACTAAACCAGCACTAAACCAGGACTAAACCAGGACTAAATCAGGTCTAAACCAGGACTAAACCAGGTCTAAACCAGGACTAAACCAGCACTAAACCAGGACTAAACCAGGACTAAATCAGGTCTAAACCAGGACTAAACCAGGTCTAAACCAGGACTAAACCAGGACTAAACCAGGACTAAACCAGGTCTAAACCAGGACTAAACCAGCACTAAACCAGGACTAAACCAGGTCTAAACCAGGACTAAATCAGGACTAAACCAGGACTAAACCAGGTCTAAACCAGGACTAAACCAGCACTAAACCAGGACTAAACCAGGACTAAACCAGCACTAAACCAGGACTAAACCAGGTCTAAACCAGGACTAAACCAGCACTAAACCAGGACTAAACCAGGACTAAACCAGCACTAAACCAGGACTAAACCAGGACTAAACCAGCACTAAACCAGGACTAAACCAGGACTAAACCAGGACTAAACCAGGACTAAACCAGCACTAAACCAGGACTAAACCAGGACTAAACCAGGACTAAACCAGGTCTAAACCAGGACTAAACCAGCACTAAACCAGGACTAAACCAGGTCTAAACCAGGACTAAATCAGGACTAAACCAGGACTAAACCAGGTCTAAACCAGGACTAAACCAGCACTAAACCAGGACTAAACCAGGACTAAACCAGGACTAAACCAGGTCTAAACCAGGACTAAACCAGATCTAAACCAGGACTAAATCAGGACTAAACCAGGACTAAACCAGGTCTAAACCAGGACTAAACCAGCACTTAACCAGGACTAAACCAGGACTAAACCAGGACTAAACCAGCACTAAACCAGGACTAAACCAGGACTAAACCAGGTCTAAACCAGGACTAAACCAGCACTAAACCAGGACTAAACCAGGTCTAAACCAGGACTAAATCAGGACTAAACCAGGACTAAACCAGGTCTAAACCAGGACTAAACCAGGTCTAAACCAGGACTAAACCAGCACTAAACCAGGACTAAACCAGGACTAAATCAGGTCTAAACCAGGACTAAACCAGGACTAAACCAGGACTAAACCAGGACTAAACCAGGACTAAACCAGGTCTAAACCAGGACTAAACCAGCACTAAACCAGGACTAAACCAGGTCTAAACCAGGACTAAATCAGGACTAAACCAGGACTAAACCAGGTCTAAACCAGGACTAAACCAGGTCTAAACCAGGACTAAACCAGCACTAAACCAGGACTAAACCAGGACTAAATCAGGTCTAAACCAGGACTAAACCAGGTCTAAACCAGGTCTAAACCAGGACTAAACCAGGTCTAAACCAGGACTAAACCAGGTCTAAACCAGGACTAAACCAGCACTAAACCAGGACTAAACCAGGTCTAAACCAGGACTAAATCAGGACTAAACCAGGACTAAACCAGGTCTAAACCAGGACTAAACCAGCACTAAACCAGGACTAAACCAGGACTAAACCAGCACTAAACCAGGACTAAACCAGGTCTAAACCAGGACTAAACCAGCACTAAACCAGGACTAAACCAGGACTAAACCAGCACTAAACCAGGACTAAACCAGGACTAAACCAGCACTAAACCAGCACTAAACCAGGTCTAAACCAGGACTAAACCAGGACTAAACCAGCACTAAACCAGGACTAAACCAGGACTAAACCAGGACTAAACCAGCACTAAACCAGGACTAAACCAGGACTAAACCAGGACTAAACCAGGAAAGCGTGAGAAACTTCTCTGAAATTAAGAAAAAGGCTTCAACTCACCGTCTCCAAAGTGAACCAGAACTAAACCGGCGCGAAGAGAGAGAGTGTTGTGGTCAAAGTCCTGTCTGTGTGTGTGTGTGTGTGTTTGTGTGTGTCTGTGTGTGTGTGTGTGTGTGTGTGTGTGTCTGTGTGTATGTGTGTATGTGTGTCTGTGTGTGTGTGTGTGTGTCTCCTCATGTCACATGTCCAGACTGAAGCTGAACATAACTCTCATGAAACTGATCCTTTTAATGATTTATAAAAACAATAACTCCACTAGACCTGGAGCTGCAGCTGCCCCGGGACGAGCCCAGTGAAGCGTCTGGGGATGAGAATCAGCTCCAAATCAGAGGTCATGGTTGTCAACCAGAACAAGGTGTGTTGTCCTCTCCAGGTGGAGAGAAGGAGCCCAATATGTTTTTAATTAAATCATTGATTTGAAATTAGCAACAGAATCAAATGCTCTTATGTCCTCTTGTGTGTGTCTCATTGTGTGTAAAGATGGTCTTATGTCGTCTTGTGTGTGTCTCATTGTGTGTAAAGATGGTCTTATGTCCTCTTGTGTGTGTCTCATTGTGTGTAAAGATGCTCTTATGTCCTCTTGTGTGTGTCTCATTGTGTGTAAAGATGCTCTTATGTCCTCTTGTGTGTGTCTCATTGTGTGTAAAGATGGTCTTATGTCGTCTTGTGTGTGTCTCTTTGTGTGTAAAGATGGTCTTATGTCCTCTTGTGTGTGTCTCATTGTGTGTAAAGATGCTCTTATGTCCTCTTGTGTGTGTCTCATTGTGTGTAAAGATGCTCTTATGTCCTCTTGTGTGTGTCTCATTGTGTGTAAAGATGCTCTTATGTCCTCTTGTGTGTGTCTCATTGTGTGTAAAGATGGTCTTATGTCCTCTTGTGTGTGTCTCATTGTGTGTAAAGATGCTCTTATGTCCTCTTGTGTGTGTCTCATTGTGTGTAAAGATGGTCTTATGTCGTCTTGTGTGTGTCTCATTGTGTGTAAAGATAGTCTTATGTCGTCTTGTGTGTGTCTCATTGTGTGTAAAGACGGTCTTATGTCGTCTTGTGTGTGTCTCATTGTGTGTAAAGACGGTCTTATGTCCTCTTGTGTGTGTCTCATTGTGTGTAAAGATGGTCTTATGTCGTCTTGTGTGTGTCTCATTGTGTGTAAAGATGGTCTTATGTCCTCTTGTGTGTGTCTCATTGTGTGTAAAGATGGTCTTATGTCGTCTTGTGTGTGTCTCATTGTGTGTAAAGTCTCTTTCCTGTGAAATCACATCATTATTTTTCCTCTTTTTAATTTCCATTTTAGAAAATCCCTTTTGTCATGTTTTTCCTCCAACAATTTGAATATTTCTTGCAGATCTTTTTGCTTTTTCTCCCTTTGTTTCTTTCTCTGAGGCGATGTCTATAATGTGTCCTCTCAACACGGCTTTGGAAGCGTCCTAAAGGAGGCGGAGTCTCATGTCCCTCCAGAGAAGTCTTAAAGTTTAAGGACATTTTGTCCTTAAACAAAGGTCATGAACTGTGTTCTACAAATGTTCATGTTGGTCACATGTTTCTCTGCAGGTCACATGTTTCTCCGGGGCTGATGGGAGCCACATGTGCCTGTGGAATGTCCACGGAGCCGCTCCGCGGGGCCCGGAGTCGTGTCTGAAGTGAAACTCACAGAAACTTTAGGAGAAAAACACTTTATTAAACAGTTTCATCAGTGGAAAAAACATTTACAATTCTCAACTTTTAGACCTAAAATTGCATAAAACTAAAAGTGAATATGAGATTAAAGAGGACGTCTTTGTTCATGAGGTTTTAGAGGACGTCTTTGTTCATGAGGTTTTAGAGGACGTCTTTGTTCAAAAAGAAACACCATCATTAAATGCATAAAAACAGTGGTTTAAGATTCAACCTTTCAGTTGTTCATAATGGAGAGGGCGACGCCCACAGAATTCTGGGAGAGTGAGACAGGGACAATAGGAGACAGGGACAATAGGAGGCTGATGGTCAAAGGACTGAGAGGAACAAAGAGGTTTAGTTTCTGGTGCGAGCTCTAAAGCTGCAGTGTGGGACATTTCACCTGGTGCTCCAACAAACTAAACAAGACTATGAGGTAAAACCAAAACAAATAAAACCAAAACAGGTTTGAGTTGTTAGAGAGCAGTTCAGAAGACCTGGTTTAGACCTGGTTTAGACCTGGTTTAGACCTGGTTTAGCTCTGGTTTAGTCCTGGTTTAGTCCTGGTTTAGACCTGGTTTAGACCTGGTTTAGACCTGGTTTAGTCCTGGTTTAGTCCTGGTTTAGACCTGGTCCTGGGTGGCTCCAGTCGGCAGGACAGGGCCGTCAGGACCTGGTTGAACTTCTTGTATCTCAGAGTCTGAGGAGCAGTGGCTCCTCTTTGGCCCCAGAGCAGACGCTGCTGAAAGTCTGTGCTGAAGACCTGGTCCAGGTCCTGGTCCTGGTCCAGGTCCTGGTCCTGGTCCTGGTCCTGGTCCAGACCTGGAACACAGTTAAGACTCCAGTTAATGAGGAAAATCTCCTGTTTGTTCTGCAGCAGTAAAACGTCCTCAGCTCAAATTCAGAATCAGAAAAGGGTTATTTCCATTTTCCATGAACAGAATTATATATGAAGTGTTCATGAGGGGCGTGGCCTCCTGCCTGAGGGGCGTGGCCTCCTGCATGAGGGGCGTGGCCTCCTGTCTGAGGGGCGTGGCCTCCTGCTGAGGGGAGTGGCCTCCTGCATGAGGGGCGTGGCCTCCTGTCTAAGGGGAGTAGCCTCCTGCATGAGGGGCGTGGCCTCCTGTCTGAGGGGCGTGGCCTCCTGCTGAGGGGAGTGGCCTCCTGCCTGAGGGGCGTGGCCTCCTGCCTGAGGGGCGTGGCCTCCTGCCTGAGGGGCGTGGCCTCCTGCCTGAGGGGGGTGGCCTCCTGCTGAGGGGAGTGGCCTCCTGCATGAGGGGCGTGGCCTCCTGTCTGAGGGGAGTAGCCTCCTGCATGAGGGGCGTGGCCTCCTGTCTGAGGGGCGTGGCCTCCTGCTGAGGGGAGTGGCCTCCTGCTGAGGGGAGTGGCCTCCTGCCTGAGGGGAGTGGCTTCCTGTCTGAGGGGAGTGGCCTCCTGTCTGAGGGGCGTGGCCTCCTGCTGAGGGGAGTGGCCTCCTGCCTGAGGGGCGTGGCCTCCTGCCTGAGGGGCGTGGCCTCCTGCCTGAGGGGCGTGGCCTCCTGCCTGAGGGGGGTGGCCTCCTGCTGAGGGGAGTGGCCTCCTGCATGAGGGGCGTGGCCTCCTGTCTGAGGGGAGTAGCCTCCTGCATGAGGGGCGTGGCCTCCTGTCTGAGGGGCGTGGCCTCCTGCTGAGGGGAGTGGCCTCCTGCATGAGGGGCGTGGCCTCCTGTCTAAGGGGAGTAGCCTCCTGCATGAGGGGCGTGGCCTCCTGTCTGAGGGGCGTGGCCTCCTGCTGAGGGGAGTGGCCTCCTGCCTGAGGGGCGTGGCCTCCTGCCTGAGGGGCGTGGCCTCCTGTCTGAGGGGAGTGGCCTTCTGCTGAGGGGAGTGGCCTCCTGTCTGAGGGGAGTGGCCTCCTGCCTGAGGGGCGTGGCCTCCTGTCTGAGGGGAGTGGCCTCCTGCATGAGGGGCGTGGCCTAATGTCTGAGGGGAGTGGCCTCCTGCATGAGGGGCGTGGCCTCCTGTCTGAGGGGAGTGGCCTCCTGCATGAGGGGAGTGGCCTCCTGCCTGAGGGGCGTGGCCTTCTGCTGAGGGGAGTGGCCTCCTGCCTGAGGGGCGTGGCCTCCTGTCTGAGGGGAGTGGCCTCCTGCATGAGGGGCGTGGCCTAATGTCTGAGGGGAGTGGCCTCCTGCTGAGGGGAGTGGCCTCCTGTCTGAGGGGAGTGGCCTCCTGCCTGAGGGGCGTGGCCTCCTGCTGAGGGGAGTGACCTCTGGTCTGATGGGAGTGGCCTCCTGCATGAGGGGAGTGGCCTCCTGTCTGAGGGGAGTGGCCTCCTGCCTGAGGGGCGTGGCCTCCTGCATGAGGGGAGTGGCCTCCTGTCTGAGGGGAGTGGCCTCCTGCCTGAGGGGCGTGGCCTCCTGCTGAGGGGAGTGGCTTCCTGTCTGAGGGGAGTGGCCTCCTGCCTGAGGGGCGTGGCCTCCTGCTAAGGGGGAGTGGCCTCCTGTCTGAGGGGCGTGGCCTCCTGCTGAGGGGAGTGGCCTCCTGCCTGAGGGGAGTGGCTTCCTGTCTGAGGGGAGTGGCCTCCTGTCTGAGGGGAGTGGCCTCCTGCCTGAGGGGCGTGGCCTCCTGCTAAGGGGGAGTGGCCTCCTGTCTGAGGGGCGTGGCCTCCTGCTGAGGGGAGTGGCCTCCTGTCTGAGGGGCGTGGCCTCCTGCTGAGGGGAGTGGCCTCCTGCCTGAGGGGAGTGGCTTCCTGTCTGAGGGGAGTGGCCTCCTGTCTGAGGGGCGTGGCCTCCTGCTGAGGGGAGTGGCCTCCTGCCTGAGGGGAGTGGCTTCCTGTCTGAGGGGAGTGGCCTCCTGCATGAGGGGCGTGGCTTCCTGTCTGAGGGGCGTGGCCTCCTGCCTCCTGCTGAGGGGAGTGGCCTCCTGCTGAGGGGAGTGGCCTCCTGCCTGAGGGGCGTGGCCTCCTGCTGAGGGGAGTGGCCTCCGGTCTGAGGGGAGTGGCCTCCTGCCTGAGGGGCGTGGCCTCCTGTCTGAGGGGAGTGGCCTCCTTTCTGAGGGGAGTGGCCTCCTGCAGAGATAGAAGTCTGCCGCCGATCACCTTCTCAGCAGAGGGCGCTGTTGTCTCTGTTTGTTCCTGTCTGTGGCTCCACATGGTGATGGAGGAGGTGATGGAGGAGGTGTTGAGGAGGTGACGGAGGAGGTGATGATGGAGGTCATGGAGGAGGTGATGGAGGAGGTGAATGAGGAGGTGAAGGAGGAGGTGAAGGAGGAGGTGAAGGAGGAGGTGAAGGAGGAGGTGATGGTGGCTCCTCCCACTTGAGGTCCTGGTGATGGAGGTGCAGAGGAGGTGGAGGGAGTCTGTGACGGTGAGGGGGGGGCTGCTCCTGTAGACAGACTCATCCCCGTCCCAGATGAGGGTGGTGTCGTCATGGTGATGAGGGTGGTGTCGTCATGGTGATGAGGGTGGTGTCGTCATGGTGATGAGGGTGGTGTCGTCATGGTGATGAGGGTGGTGTCCTCGTGACGATGAGGGTGGTGTCGTCATGGTGATGAGGGTGGTGTCGTCATGGTGATGAGGGTGGTGTCGTCATGGTGATGAGGGTGGTGTCGTCGTGACGATGAGGGTGGTGTCGTCATGGTGATGAGGGTGGTGTCGTCGTGACGATGAGGGTGGTGTCGTCATGGTGATGAGGGTGGTGTCGTCGTGACGATGAGGGTGGTGTCGTCATGGTGATGAGGGTGGTGTCGTCATGGCGATGAGGGTGGTGTCGTCATGGTGATGAGGGTGGTGTCGTCATGGCGATGAGGGTGGTGTCGTGGCTGGAGGTGCAGAAGTTTGTAACAGGGAGAAAAGCAGGGGGGACAGTACACAGCCCTGTGGAGTTCCTGTGCTGATGGTCCCAGTGTCTGAGACGTTCTTCTCCAGCCGCACACACTGACTCCATCAGGAGTCAGTGCTCCTTCTACGTCTGAGCCTCCGTCACATGTGATAAACATGTGACATGTTTGTGTTTGAACCACACGCCCTGTGGTTACGATGCAGAAGAGCAAACACTACTATGGGCCGTGGACTGTGTTTGGAGTAGGACAAGTAGTCCAGTCCAGTCCTGGTCCAGTCCAGTCCTGGTCCTGGTCCGGTCCTGGTCCGGTCCTGGTTCTGACCGTGCAGTTTGCTGGTGGCGTTGCTCTTGTAGATGTTTCCGAGCTGGGCCATGGTTCTGGCCGTGCAGAGATGGAGCATGAGCGAGTCCAAACTGAGATCTGAGTCCCACAGCTGGGCTAAATGTCCCGGGGCCTCGCCTGTGGGGCCCGGGGCCTCGCCTGTCCTCGCCGCCGGCCCCGGAGTTGCCTTCTCCATCAGGAACAGCAGCGGCAGAACATGAGGGAACGAAGTGTTGGACAGAGGACACGACTCTGAGGACAGAGGACACGACTCTGAGGAGAGAGGACACGACTCTGAGGAGAGAGGACACGACTCTGAGGACAGAGGACAAGACTCTGAGGACAGAGGACAAGACTCTGAGGAGAGAGGACAAGACTCTGAGGACAGAGGACACGACTCTGAGGACAGAGGACAAGACTCTGAGGACAGAGGACACGACTCTGAGGACAGAGGACAAGACTCTGAGGAGAGAGGGCAAGACTCTGAGGACAGAGGACACGACTCTGAGGACAGAGGACAAGACTCTGAGGAGAGAGGACACGACTTTGAGGACAGAGGACACGACTCTGAGGACAGAGGACACGACTCTGAGGACAGAGGACACGACTCTGAGGACAGAGGACAAGACTCTGAGGAGAGAGGACAAGACTCTGAGGAGAGAGGACACGACTCTGAGGAGAGAGGACACGACTCTGAGGAGAGAGGACACGACTCTGAGGAGAGAGGACACGACTCTGAGGACAGAGGACACGACTCTGAGGACAGAGGACACTCAGTCCTGGTTTAGTCCTGGTTTAGTCCTGGTTTAGACCTGGTTTAGTCCTGGTTTAGACCTGCTTTAGTCCTGGTTTAGTCCTGGTTTAGACCTGGTTTAGTCCTGCTTTAGTCCTGGTTTAGTCCTGGTTTAGTCCTGCTTTAGTCCTGGTTTAGTCCTGGTTTAGTCCTGGTTTAGTCCTGCTTTAGTCCTGGTTTAGTCCTGGTTTAGTCCTGGTTTAGTCCTGGTTTAGTCCTGCTTTAGTCCTGCTTTAGTCCTGGTTTAGTCCTGGTTTAGTCCTGGTTTAGTCCTGCTTTAGTCCTGGTTTAGTCCTGGTTTAGTCCTGCTTTAGTCCTGGTTTAGTCCTGGTTTAGTCCTGGTTTAGTCCTGGTTTAGTCCTGCTTTAGCCCTGCTTTAGTCCTGGTTTAGACCTGGTTTAGTCCTGCTTTAGTCCTGCTTTAGTCCTGGTTTAGTCCTGGTTTAGTCCTGCTTTAGTCCTGGTTTAGTCCTGGTTTAGTCCTGGTTTAGTCCTGGTTTAGTCCTGCTTTAGTCCTGGTTTAGTCCTGGTTTAGTCCTGCTTTAGTCCTGGTTTAGTCCTGGTTTAGTCCTGGTTTAGTCCTGGTTTAGTCCTGGTTTAGTCCTGCTTTAGCCCTGCTTTAGTCCTGGTTTAGACCTGGTTTAGTCCTCCTTTAGTCCTGCTTTAGTCCTGGTTTAGTCCTGGTTTAGTCCTGGTTTAGTCCTGGTTTAGTCCTGCTTTAGTCCTGGTTTAGTCCTGCTTTAGTCCTGGTTTAGTCCTGGTTTAGTCCTGGTTTAGTCCTGGTTTAGTCCTGCTTTAGTCCTGGTTTAGTCCTGGTTTAGTCCTGGTTTAGTCCTGCTTTAGTCCTGGTTTAGTCCTGCTTTAGTCCTGGTTTAGTCCTGGTTTAGTCCTGCTTTAGTCCTGGTTTAGTCCTGGTTTAGTCCTGGTTTAGTCCTGCTTTAGTCCTGGTTTAGTCCTGGTTTAGTCCTGCTTTAGTCCTGCTTTAGTCCTGGTTTAGTCCTGGTTTAGTCCTGGTTTAGTCCTGGTTTAGTCCTGGTTTAGACCTGGTTTAGTCCTGGTTTAGTCCTGCTTTAGTCCTGCTTTAGTCCTGCTTTAGTCCTGGTTTAGTCCTGGTTTAGTCCTGGTTTAGTCCTGCTTTAGTCCTGCTTTAGTCCTGCTTTAGTCCTGGTTTAGTCCTTGTTTAGTCCTGGTTTAGTCCTGGTTTAGTCCTGGTTTAGACCTGGTTTAGTCCTGCTTTAGTCCTGGTTTAGTCCTGGTTTAGTCCTGGTTTAGTCCTGGTTTAGTCCTGCTTTAGTCCTGCTTTAGTCCTGGTTTAGACCTGGTTTAGTCCTGCTTTAGTCCTGCTTTAGTCCTGGTTTAGTCCTGGTTTAGTCCTGCTTTAGTCCTGCTTTAGTCCTGGTTTAGACCTGGTTTAGTCCTGGTTTAGTCCTGGTTTAGTCCTGGTTTAGACCTGGTTTAGTCCTGGTTTAGTCCTGGTTTAGACCTGGTTTAGACCTGGTTTAGTCCTGGTTTAGACCTGGTTTAGTCCTGGTTTAGTCCTGGTTTAGTCCTGGTTTAGTCCTGGTTTAGTCCTGGTTTAGTCCTGCTTTAGTCCTGGTTTAGTCCTGGTTTAGTCCTGGTTTAGTCCTGCTTTAGTCCTGGTTTAGTCCTGCTTTAGTCCTGGTTTAGTCCTGGTTTAGTCCTGCTTTAGTCCTGGTTTAGTCCTGGTTTAGTCCTGGTTTAGTCCTGCTTTAGCCCTGCTTTAGTCCTGGTTTAGACCTGGTTTAGTCCTGCTTTAGTCCTGGTTTAGTCCTGGTTTAGTCCTGGTTTAGTCCTGCTTTAGTCCTGCTTTAGTCCTGGTTTAGTCCTGGTTTAGTCCTGGTTTAGTCCTGGTTTAGACCTGGTTTAGTCCTGGTTTAGTCCTGCTTTAGTCCTGCTTTAGTCCTGGTTTAGTCCTTGTTTAGTCCTGGTTTAGTCCTGGTTTAGTCCTGGTTTAGTCCTGGTTTAGTCCTGGTTTAGTCCTGCTTTAGTCCTGCTTTAGTCCTGGTTTAGTCCTGGTTTAGTCCTGGTTTAGTCCTGCTTTAGTCCTGCTTTAGTCCTGCTTTAGTCCTGGTTTAGTCCTTGTTTAGTCCTGGTTTAGTCCTGGTTTAGTCCTGGTTTAGACCTGGTTTAGTCCTGCTTTAGTCCTGGTTTAGTCCTGGTTTAGTCCTGGTTTAGTCCTGGTTTAGTCCTGCTTTAGTCCTGCTTTAGTCCTGGTTTAGACCTGGTTTAGTCCTGCTTTAGTCCTGCTTTAGTCCTGGTTTAGTCCTGGTTTAGTCCTGCTTTAGTCCTGCTTTAGTCCTGGTTTAGACCTGGTTTAGTCCTGGTTTAGTCCTGGTTTAGTCCTGGTTTAGACCTGGTTTTGACCTGGTTTAGTCCTGGTTTAGACCTGGTTTAGACCTGGTTTAGTCCTGGTTTAGTCCTGCTTTAGTCCTGCTTTAGTCCTGGTTTAGTCCTTGTTTAGTCCTGGTTTAGTCCTGGTTTAGACCTGGTTTAGTCCTGGTTTAGTCCTGCTTTAGTCCTGCTTTAGTCCTGCTTTAGTCCTGGTTTAGTCCTGGTTTAGTCCTGGTTTAGTCCTGGTTTAGTCCTGCTTTAGTCCTGCTTTAGTCCTGCTTTAGTCCTGGTTTAGTCCTTGTTTAGTCCTGGTTTAGTCCTGGTTTAGTCCTGGTTTAGACCTGGTTTAGTCCTGCTTTAGTCCTGGTTTAGTCCTGGTTTAGTCCTGCTTTAGTCCTGCTTTAGTCCTGGTTTAGACCTGGTTTAGTCCTGCTTTAGTCCTGCTTTAGTCCTGGTTTAGACCTGGTTTAGTCCTGGTTTAGTCCTGGTTTAGTCCTGGTTTAGACCTGGTTTAGTCCTGGTTTAGTCCTGGTTTAGACCTGGTTTAGACCTGGTTTAGACCTGGTTTAGTCCTGGTTTAGTCCTGGTTTAGTCCTGCTTTAGTCCTGGTTTAGTCCTGGTTTAGTCCTGGTTTAGTCCTGGTTTAGACCTGGTTTAGTCCTGGTTTAGTCCTGGTTTAGTCCTGGTTTAGTCCTGGTTTAGTCCTGCTTTAGTCCTGGTTTAGTCCTGTTTTAGTCCTGGTTTAGTTCTGGTTTAGTCCTGGTTTAGTCCTGGTTTAGTCCTGGTTTAGTCCTGGTTTAGACCTGGTTTAGACCTGGTTTAGTCCTGGTTTAGACCTGGTTTTGACCTGGTTTAGTCCTGGTTTAGACCTGGTTTAGTCCTGGTTTAGTCCTGGTTTAGACCTGGTTTAGACCTGGTTTAGTCCTGGTTTAGACCTGGTTTTGACCTGGTTTAGTCCTGGTTTAGACCTGGTTTAGACCTGGTTTAGTCCTGGTTTAGTCCTGCTTTAGTCCTGCTTTAGTCCTGGTTTAGTCCTTGTTTAGTCCTGGTTTAGTCCTGGTTTAGACCTGGTTTAGTCCTGGTTTAGTCCTGCTTTAGTCCTGCTTTAGTCCTGCTTTAGTCCTGCTTTAGTCCTGGTTTAGTCCTTGTTTAGTCCTGGTTTAGTCCTGGTTTAGTCCTGGTTTAGACCTGGTTTAGTCCTGCTTTAGTCCTGGTATAGTCCTGGTTTAGTCCTGGTTTAGTCCTGCTTTAGTCCTGCTTTAGTCCTGGTTTAGACCTGGTTTAGTCCTGCTTTAGTCCTGCTTTAGTCCTGCTTTAGTTCTGGTTTAGACCTGGTTTAGTCCTGGTTTAGTCCTGGTTTAGTTCTGGTTTAGACCTGGTTTAGTCCTGGTTTAGTCCTGGTTTAGTCCTGGTTTAGACCTGGTTTAGTCCTGGTTTAGTCCTGGTTTAGACCTGGTTTAGACCTGGTTTAGTCCTGGTTTAGTCCTGGTTTAGACCTGGTTTAGACCTGGTTTAGTCCTGGTTTAGTCCTGGTTTAGTCCTGGTTTAGTCCTGGTTTAGTCCTGGTTTAGTCCTGTTTTAGTCCTGGTTTAGTCCTGGTTTAGTCCTGCTTTAGTCCTGGTTTAGACCTGGTTTAGTCCTGGTTTAGTCCTGGTTTAGTCCTGGTTTAGTGCTGGTTTAGTCCTGGTTTAGACCTGGTTTAGTCCTGTTTTAGTCCTGGTTTAGTCCTGGTTTAGTCCTGCTTTAGTCCTGGTTTAGACCTGGTTTAGTCCTGGTTTAGTCCTGGTTTAGTCCTGGTTTAGTCCTGGTTTAGTGCTGGTTTAGACCTGGTTTAGTCCTGGTTTAGTCCTGGTTTAGTCCTGGTTTAGTCCTGGTTTAGTCCTGTTTTAGTCCTGGTTTAGTCCTGGTTTAGTCCTGCTTTAGTCCTGGTTTAGACCTGGTTTAGTCCTGGTTTAGTCCTGGTTTAGTCCTGCTTTAGTCCTGGTTTAGACCTGGTTTAGTCCTGGTTTAGTCCTGGTTTAGTCCTGGTTTAGTCCTGGTTTAGTCCTGGTTTAGTCCTGTTTTAGTCCTGCTTTAGTCCTGGTTTAGACCTGGTTTAGTCCTGGTTTAGTCCTGGTTTAGTCCTGCTTTAGTCCTGGTTTAGACCTGGTTTAGTCCTGGTTTAGTCCTGGTTTAGTCCTGGTTTAGTCCTGGTTTAGTCCTGGTTTAGTCTCACCTCGTCCCTGGTTCAGACGCTTCATAAAAGGCCTGAGGGTTTTGTCGTACAGAACAGCGCCCTCTGTGTGTCGCTGCCGCAACGTCGCCCAGGTCTGGTCCAGACGAGACACCTGCATGTGACAGGAGCATGTGACAGGAGCATGTGACAGGAGCATGTGACAGGAGCATGTGACAGGAGCATGTGACAGGAGCATGTGACAGGTGAGAGGTTCTGACCTGTGGTAGCTGCAGTGCCCTCATCACCGCTCCAAACCCGAACATGTTTCCCATGAAGCTCCTGAGCTCTTCAGCCGTCAGGATGAACCTGTTCACCAGCCACGCCCGCTCCTCCAGAGTCCCAGTGCAGCCCAAGATCTGCACCGCAAGAGCCAGAGCCATCGTCTGGAACCTGCAGAGAGCCAGAGTTAGACCTCCAGGACCAGGAACAGGACCGGGACCGGGACCGGGAACGGGACAGGGACCGGGACCGGGACCGGGACCCGTTCCCGGTCCCGGTCCCGGTCCCGGTCCCGGGAACGGGAACGGGAACGGGACCGGGACCGGGACCGGGAACAGGAACAGGACCGGGACCAGGACCAGGAACAGGACCAGGACCAGGACCAGGACCAGGACCAGGACCAGGACCAGGACCAGGACCAGGAACAGGACCAGGACCAGGACCAGGACCAGGACCAGGACCAGGAACAGGAACAGGACCAGGACCAGGACCAGGACCAGGAACAGGAACAGGACCAGGACCAGGACCAGGACCAGGACCAGGACCAGGACCAGGAATGGAACCAGGACCAGGACCAGGACCAGGACCAGGAACAGGAACAGGAACAGGACCGGGAACGGGACCGGGACCGGGACCGGGACCAGGACCAGGAACAGGAACAGGACCAGGACCAGGACCAGGACCAGGACCAGGACCAGGAATGGAACCAGGACCAGGACCAGGACCAGGACCAGGAACAGGAACAGGACCAGGACCAGGACCAGGACCAGGACCAGGACCAGGAATGGAACCAGGACCAGGACCAGGACCAGGACCAGGAACAGGACCAGGACCAGGACCAGGACCAGGACCAGGACCAGGACCAGGACCAGGACCAGGACCAGGACCAGGACCAGGAACAGGACCAGGACCAGGACCAGGAACAGGAACAGGACCAGGACCAGGACCAGGACCAGGACCAGGACCAGGACCAGGACCAGGACCAGGACCAGGACCAGGACCAGGAACAGGACCAGGACCAGGACCAGGACCAGGACCAGGACCAGGACCAGGAATGGAACCAGGACCAGGACCAGGACCAGGACCAGGACCAGGACCAGGACCAGGACCAGGAACAGGACCAGGAACAGGAACAGGAACAGGACCAGGACCAGGAACAGGACCAGGACCAGGACCAGGACCAGGACCAGGACCAGGACCAGGACCAGGAACAGGACCAGGAACAGGACCAGGACCAGGACCAGGAACAGGACCAGGACCAGGACCAGGACCAGGACCAGGACCAGGACCAGGAACAGGACCAGGACCAGGACCAGGACCAGGACCAGGACCAGGACCAGGAACAGGACCAGGACCAGGACCAGGACCAGGACCAGGACCAGGACCAGGACCAGGACCAGGACCAGGACCAGGAACAGGAACAGGAACAGGACCAGGACCAGGACCAGGACCAGGACCAGGACCAGGACCAGGACCAGGACCAGGACCAGGAACAGGACCAGGACCAGGACCAGGAACAGGAACAGGACCAGGACCAGGACCAGGACCAGGACCAGGACCAGGACCAGGACCAGGACCAGGACCAGGACCAGGACCAGGACCAGGACCAGGAACAGGACCAGGACCAGGACCAGGACCAGGACCAGGACCAGGACCAGGAATGGAACCAGGACCAGGACCAGGACCAGGACCAGGACCAGGACCAGGACCAGGACCAGGAACAGGACCAGGAACAGGAACAGGAACAGGACCAGGACCAGGAACAGGACCAGGACCAGGACCAGGACCAGGACCAGGACCAGGACCAGGACCAGGAACAGGACCAGGAACAGGACCAGGACCAGGACCAGGAACAGGACCAGGACCAGGACCAGGACCAGGACCAGGACCAGGACCAGGAACAGGACCAGGACCAGGACCAGGACCAGGACCAGGACCAGGACCAGGAACAGGACCAGGACCAGGACCAGGACCAGGACCAGGACCAGGACCAGGACCAGGACCAGGACCAGGACCAGGAACAGGAACAGGACCAGGACCAGGACCAGGACCAGGACCAGGGCCAAGACCAGGACCAGGACCAGGACCAGGAACAGGAACAGGAACAGGACCAGGACCAGGACCAGGACCAGGACCAGGACCATGATCAGGACCAGGACCATGACCAGGACTGAGACCAGGACCAGGACCAGGACCAGGACCAGGACAGGACCAGGACCAGGACCAGGACCAGGACAGGACCAGGACAGGACCAGGACCAGGACCAGGACCAGGACTGACCCAGGACCAGGACCAGGACCAGGACCAGGACCAGGACTACAGCCCGATCCTGGTCAGGAGAGGGACTTGAGGTGGAGACAGTGCCTAGGTCTAAACCAGGTCTAAACCAGGACTAAACCAGGTCTAAACCAGGTCTAAACCAGGTCTAAACCAGGACTAAACCAGGTCTAAACCAGGTCTAAACCAGGTCTAAACCAGGACTAAACCAGGTCTAAACCAGGACTAAACCAGGACTAAACCAGGTCTAAACCAGGACTAAACCAGGACTAAACCAGGTCTAAACCAGGTCTAAACCAGGTCTAAACCAGGACTAAACCAGGTCTAAACCAGGTCTAAACCAGGTCTAAACCAGGACTAAACCAGGTCTAAACCAGGTCTAAACCAGGACTAAACCAGGACTAAACCAGGACTAAACCAGGTCTAAACCAGGACTAAACCAGGACTAAACCAGGTCTAAACCAAGACTAAACCAGGTCTAAACCAGGTCTAAACCAGGACTAAACCAGGTCTAAACCAGGTCTAAACCAGGACTAAACCAGGTCTAAACCAGGTCTAAACCAGGACTAAACCAGGACTAAACCAGGACTAAACCAGGACTAAACCAGGACTAAACCAGGTCTAAACCAGGACTAAACCAGGACTAAACCAGGTCTAAACCAGGACTAAACTAGGACTAAACCAGGTCTAAACCAGGACTAAACCAGGACTAAACCAGGTCTAAACCAGGACTAAACCAGGTCTAAACCAGGTCTAAACCAGGACTAAACCAGGACTAAACCAGGACTAAACCCAGACTGGGACTTGCCTCTCGAGCAGGTCCAGTCGGAGCTGTCGTCCGTGCGGTAACGTGAGCAGCTCCACTCCAGAAGTGACTCCCATGATCCTCTGCTGCTCCGGGGTCACCTGCAGGATGCGTCCCACCTGAGGACAGAGACGAGGTTCTCAGGGTCTCACGTCTTCACCTGGCACAGGTGTGAAGGGCGTGGCCATGGCCCCTCACCCGGCAGTCGGCCCGGGTCATGTGCAGAGCGGCCGTCCTGGGCTGAACCTGGGCCAGGACGTGTTTGACCCGTCGCAGGACGTCCACCTCCAGGGGCCGGTTCTCTGCCGACATCAGCGCCGACCGGTACGAGAGCGGGCGGAAACAGGAAGTGACCTCGGCCTCGGGGCGGAAACAGGAAGTGACCTCGGCCTCGGGGCGGAAACAGGAAGTGACCTCGGCCTCGGGGCGGAAACAGGAAGTGACCTCGGCCTCGAGGCTGAAGCAGGAAGTGGACTCCGGCACGTCCTTAGCCTTTAGCTTCTCTGAGCCGTGAGCCGCCACGTGCAGCCGCTCCACGAAGCTCTGAGGAACCAGCTCAGTGTAGCCAGTCCAGTCCTGGTCCTGGTCCTGGTCCTGGTCCTGGTCCTGGTCCTGGTCCTGGTCCTGGTCCTGGTCCTGGTCCTGGTCCTGGTCCCGGTCCTGGTCCTGGTCCTGGTCCTGGTCCTGGTCCTGGTCCTGGTCCTGGTCCTGGTCCTGGTCCCGGTCCTGGTCCTGGTCCAAGTCCCGGTCCAAGTCTTGGTTAAGGTCCAAATCTTGGTTTAAGTCTTGGTTTGGGTCTTGGCTTAGGTCTTGGTTTAGGTCTTGGTTGAGGTCTTGGTTTAGGTCTTGGTTGAGGTCTTGGTTTAGGTCTTGGTTTAGGTCTTGGTTTAGGTCTTGGTTGAGGTCTTGGTTTGGGTCTTGGTTTAGGTCTTGGTTTAGGTCTTGGTTTAGGTCTTGGTTGAGGTCTTGGTTTAGGTCTTGGTTTAGGTCTTGGTTTAGGTCTCTGTTTAGGTCTTGGTTGAGGTCTTGGTTTAGGTCTTGGTTTAGGTCTTGGTTGAGGTCTTGGTTTAGGTCTTGGTTGAGGTCTTGGTTTAGGTCTTGGTTGAGGTCTTGGTTTAGGTCTTGGTCTGAAGATGGTGTTGGTGACATTAGCAGCTTGTTAGCCTTGTTAGCCTTGTTAGCGTGGCTAGCGTTAGCATGGTCAGGCTCCACAGATGTGGGAGGAGACTCTCTGGATTCTTCCGTCTCTGAGTGAAAAGTCGTTCTGTAGAAAAGAAAAATGATGATTTTTTGTTTTGTTTTTGTCAAATAAATAAATAAAAAAAACACCTGCTGTAAACACATTTGAGCCAATGAGCCACTCCCCCTGAAGAGCCACTTCCTCTAAAGAGCCACTTCCCCTGAAGAGCCACTTCCCCTGAAGAGCAACTTCCTCTGATGAGCCACTTCCTCTGAAGAGCCACTTCCTCTGATGAGCCACTTCCTCTGAGCAGAGCCACTTCCTCTGATGAGCCACTTCCTCTGAGCAGAGCCACTTCCCCTGAAGAGCCACTTCCTCTGATGAGCCACTTCCCATGAGCAGAGCCACTTCCTCTGAAGAGCCACTCCCCCTGAGCAGAGCCACTCCCCCTGAGCAGAGCCACTTCCTCTGATGAGCCACTCCCCCTGAGCAGAGCCACTTCCTCTGATGAGCCACTTCCTCTGAGCAGAGCCACTTCCCCTGAAGAGCCAATTCCTCTGAGCAGAGCCACTTCCTCTGAGCAGAGCCACTTCCTCTGATGAGCCACTTCCTCTGAGCAGAGCCACTCCCCCTGAGCAGAGCCACTTCCCCTGAAGAGCCACTTCCTCTGAGCAGAGTCACTTCCTCTGATGAGCCACTTCCCCTGAAGAGCCACTTCCTCTGATGAGCCACTTCCTCTGAGCAGAGCCACTCCCCCTGAGCAGAGCCACTTCCTCTGAAGATCCACTTCCCCTGAAGAGCCACTTCCCCTGAAGAGCCACTTCCTCTGGGGAGCCACTTCCCCTGAGCAGAGCCACTTCCTCTGAAGAGCCACTTCCTCTGAAGAGCCACTTCCTCTGAAAAGCCACTTCCTCTGAGCAGAGCCACTTCCCCTGAGCAGAGCCTCTTCTTCTGAAGAGCCACTTCCTCTGAAGAGCCACTTCCTCTGAAAAGCCACTTCCTCTGAGCAGAGCCACTTCCCCTGAGCAGAGCAACTTCCTCTGAAAAGCCACTTCCCCTGAGCAGAGCCACTTCCTCTGAAGAGCCACTCCCCCTGAGCAGAGCAACTCCCCATGAGCAGAGCCACTTCCTCTGATGAGCCACTTCCTCTGAGCAGAGCCACTTCCTCTGATGAGCCACTTCCTCTGAGCAGAGCCACTTCCTCTGAAGAGCCACTCCCCCTGAGCAGAGCCACTTCCTCTGATGAGCCACTTTCCCTGAGCAGAGCCACTTCCCCTGAAGAGCAACTTCCTCTGAAGAGCCACTTCCTCTGAGCAGAGCCACTTCCTCTGATGAGCCACTTTCCCTGAGCAGAGCCACTTCCTCTGAAGAGCCACTTCCCCTGAGCAGAGCCACTTCCTCTGAAAAGCCACTTCCTCTGAGCAGAGCCACTTCCCCTGAGCAGAGCCACTTCCTCTGAAGAGCCACTTCCTCTGAAGAGCCACTTCCTCTGAGCAGAGCCACTTCCTCTGAAGAGCCACTTCCCCTGAGCAGAGCCACTTCCCCTGAGCAGAGCCACTTCCTCTGAAGAGCCACTTCCCCTGAAGAGCCACTTCCCCTGAAGAGCCACTTCCTCTGAGGAGCCACTTCCCCTGAGCAGAGCCACTTCCTCTGAAGAGCCACTTCCTCTGAAAAGCCACTTCCTCTGAGCAGAGCCACTTCCCCTGATTAGAGCCTCTTCCTCTGAGCAGAGCCACTTCCTCTGAAAAGCCACTCCCCCTGAGCAGAGCCACTCCCCCTGAACAGAGCCACTTCCTCTGATGAGCCACTTCCTCTGAGCAGAGCCACTTCCTCTGATGAGCCACTTCCTCTGAGCAGAGCCACTTCCTCTGATGAGCCACTTTCCCTGAGCAGAGCCACTTCCTCTGAAGAGTCACTTCCCCTGAGCAGAGCCACTTCCTCTGATGAGCCACTTCCTCTGAGGAAAACCACTTCCTCTGATGAGCCACTTCCTCTGAGCGGAGCCACTTCCCCTGAAGAGCCACTTCCTCTGATGAGCCACTTCCTCTAAGCAGAGCCACTCCCCCTGAGCAGAGCCACTTCCTCTGATGAGCCACTTCCTCTGAGCAGAGCCACTTCCTCTGATGAGCCACTTCCTCTGAGCAGAGCCACTCCCCCTGAGCAGAGCCACTTCCTCTGAAGAGCCACTCCCCCTGAGCAGAGCCACTTCCTCTGAAGAGCCACTCCCCCTGAGCAGAGCCACTTCCTCTGATGAGCCACTTTCCCTGAGCAGAGCCACTTCCCCTGAAGAGCCACTTCCTCTGAAGAGCCACTTCCTCTGAGCAAAGCCACTTCCTCTGATGAGCCACTTTCCCTGAGCAGAGCCACTTCCTCTGAAGAGCCACTTCCTCTGAGCAGAGCCACTTCCCCTGAGCAGAGCCTCTTCCTCTGAAGAGCCACTTCCTCTGAAGAGCCACTTCCTCTGAAAAGCCACTTCCTCTGAGCAGAGCCACTTCCCCTGAGCAGAGCCACTTCCTCTGAAAAGCCACTCCCCCTGAGCAGAGCCACTCCCCCTGAACAGAGCCACTTCCTCTGATGAGCCACTTGCTCTGAGCAGAGCCACTTCCTCTGATGAGCCACTTCCTCTGAGCAGAGCCACTTCCTCTGATGAGCCACTTTCCCTGAGCAGAGCCACTTCCTCTGAAGAGTCACTTCCCCTGAGCAGAGCAACTTCCTCTGATGAGCCACTTCCTCTGAGGAAAACCACTTCCTCTGATGAGCCACTTCCTCTGAGCAGAGCCACTTCCCCTGAAGAGCCACTTCCTCTGATGAGCCACTTCCTCTGAGCAGAGCCACTCCCCCTGAGCAGAACCACTCCCCCTGAGCAGAGCCACTTCCTCTGAAGAGCCACTCCCCCTGAGCAGAGCCACTTCCTCTGATGAGCCACTTCCTCTGAGCAGAGCCACTTCCTCTGATGAGCCACTTCCTCTGAGCAGAGCCACTTCCCCTGAAGAGCCACTTCCTCTGATGAGCCACTTCCTCTGAAGAGCCACTTCCTCTGAGCAGAGCCACTTCCTCTGAAGAGCCACTTCCCCTGAGCAGAGCCACTTCCCCTGAGCAGAGCCACTTCCTCTGAGGAGCCACTTCCCCTGAAGAGCCACTTCCCCTGAAGAGCCACTTCCTCTGAGGAGCCACTTCCCCTGAGCAGAGCCACTTCCTCTGAAGAGCCACTTCCTCTGAAGAGCCACTTCCTCTGAAAAGCCACTTCCTCTGAGCAGAGCCACTTCCCCTGAGCAGAGCCTCTTCCTCTGAAGAGCCACTTCCTCTGAAGAGCCACTTCCTCTGAAAAGCCACTTCCTCTGAGCAGAGCCACTTCCCCTGAGCAGAGCCACTTCCTCTGAAAAGCCACTCCCCCTGAGCAGAGCCACTCCCCCTGAACAGAGCCACTTCCTCTGATGAGCCACTTCCTCTGAGCAGAGCCACTTCCTCTGATGAGCCACTTCCTCTGAGCAGAGCCACTTCCTCTGATGAGCCACTTTCCCTGAGCAGAGCCACTTCCTCTGAAGAGTCACTTCCTCTGAGCAGAGCCACTTCCTCTGAGCAGAGCCACTCCCCCTGAGCAGAGCCACTCCCCCTGAGCAGAGCCACTTCCTCTGAAGAGCCACTCCCCCTGAGCAGAGCCACTTCCTCTGATGAGCCACTTTCCCTGAGCAGAGCCACTTCCCCTGAAGAGCCACTTCCTCTGAAAAGCCACTTCCTCTGAGCAGAGCCACTTCCCCTGAGCAGAGCCTCTTCCTCTGAAGAGCCATTTCCTCTGAAGAGCCACTTCCTCTGAAAAGCCACTTCCTCTGAGCAGAGCCACTTCCCCTGAGCAGAGCCACTTCCTCTGAAAAGCCACTCCCCCTGAGCAGAGCCACTCCCCCTGAACAGAGCCACTTCCTCTGATGAGCCACTTCCTCTGAGCAGAGCCACTTCCTCTGATGAGCCACTTCCTCTGAGCAGAGCCACTTCCTCTGATGAGCCACTTTCCCTGAGCAGAGCCACTTCCTCTGAAGAGTCACTTCCCCTGAGCAGAGCCACTTCCTCTGATGAGCCACTTCCTCTGAGGAAAACCACTTCCTCTGATGAGCCACTTCCTCTGATGAGCTACTTCCTCTGAGCAGAGCCACTTCCTCTGATGAGCCACTTTCCCTGAGCAGAGCCACTTCCTCTGAAGAGTCACTTCCCCTGAGCAGAGCCACTTCCTCTGATGAGCCACTTCCTCTGAGGAAAACCACTTCCTCTGATGAGCCACTTCCTCTGAGCAGAGCCACTTCCCCTGAAGAGCCACTTCCTCTGATGAGCCACTTCCTCTGAGCAGAGCCACTCCCCCTGAGCAGAGCCACTCCCCCTGGGCAGAGCCACTTCCTCTGAAGAGCCACTCCCCCTGAGCAGAGCCACTTCCTCTGATGAGCCACTTCCTCTGAGCAGAGCCACTTCCTCTGATGAGCCACTTCCTCAGAGCAGAGCTACTTCCCCTGAAGAGCCACTTCCTCTGATGAGCCACTTCCTCTGAGCAGAGCCACTCCCCCTGAGCAGAGCCACTTCCTCTGAAGAGCCACTCCCCCTGAGCAGAGCCACTTCCTCTGAAGAGCCACTCCCCCTGAGCAGAGCCACTTCCTCTGATGAGCCACTTCCTCTGAGCAGAGCCACTTCCTCTGAAGAGCCACTCCCCCTGAGCAGAGCCACTTCCTCTGATGAGCCACTTTCCCTGAGCAGAGCCACTTCCCCTGAAGAGCCACTTCCTCTGAAGAGCCACTTCCTCTGAGCAGAGCCACTTCCTCTGATGAGCCACTTTCCCTGAGCAGAGCCAATTCCTCTGAAGAGCCACTTCCCCTGAGCAGAGCCACTTCCTCTGAAAAGCCACTTCCTCGGAGCAGAGCCACTTCCCCTGAAGAGCCACTTCCTCTGATGAGCCACTTCCTCTGAGCAGAACCACTCCCCCTGAGCAGAGCCACTCCCCCTGAGCAGAGCCACTTCCTCTGAAGAGCCACTTCCTCTGAAGAGCCACTTCCTCTTAGCAGAGCCACTTCCTCTGAAGAGCCACTTCCTCTGAGCAGAGCCACTTCCTCTGAAGAGCCACTTCCCCTGAGCAGAGCCACTTCCCCTGAGCAGAGCCACTTCCTCTGAAGAGCCACTTCCCCTAAAGAGCCACTTCCCCTGAAGAGCCACTTCCTCTGAGGAGCCACTTCCCCTGAGCAGAGCCACTTCCTCTGAAGAGCCACTTCCTCTGAAGAGCCACTTCCTCTGAAAAGCCACTTCCTCTGAGCAGAGCCACTTCCCCTGAGCAGAGCCTCTTCCTCTGAAGAGCCATTTCCTCTGAAGAGCCACTTCCTCTGAAAAGCCACTTCCTCTGATGAGCCACTTCCTCTGAGCAGAGCCACTTCCTCTGATGAGCCACTTCCTCTGAGCAGAGCCACTTCCTCTGATGAGCCACTTTCCCTGAGCAGAGCCACTTCCTCTGAAGAGTCACTTCCCCTGAGCAGAGCCACTTCCTCTGATGAGCCACTTCCTCTGAGGAAAACCACTTCCTCTGATGAGCCACTTCCTCTGAGCAGAGCCACTTCCCCTGAAGAGCCACTTCCTCTGATGAGCCACTTCCTCTGAGCAAAGCCACTCCCCCTGAGCAGAGCCACTCCCCCTGAGCAGAGCCACTTCCTCTGAAGAGCCACTCCCCCTGAGCAGAGCCACTTCCTCTGATGAGCCACTTCCTCTGAGCAGAGCCACTTCCCCTGAAGAGCCACTTCCTCTGATGAGCCACTTCCTCTGAGCAGAGCCACTCCCCCTGAGCAGAGCCACTTCCTCTGAAGAGCCACTCCCCCTGAGCAGAGCCACTTCCTCTGAAGAGCCACTCCCCCTGAGCAGAGCCACTTCCTCTGATGAGCCACTTCCTCTGAGCAGAGCCACTTCCTCTGATGAGCCACTTCCTCTGAGCAGAGCCACTTCCTCTGAAGAGCCACTCCCCCTGAGCAGAGCCACTTCCTCTGATGAGCCACTTTCCCTGAGCAGAGCCACTTCCCCTGAAGAGCCACTTCCTCTGAAGAGCCACTTCCTCTGAGCAGAGCCACTTCCTCTGATGAGCCACTTTCCCTGAGCAGAGCCACTTCCTCTGAAGAGCCACTTCCCCTGAGCAGAGCCACTTCCTCTGAAAAGCCACTTCCTCTGAGCAGAGCCACTTCCCCTGAGCAGAGCCACTTCCTCTGAAGAGCCACTTCCTCTGAAGAGCCACTTCCTCTTAGCAGAGCCACTTCCTCTGAAGAGCCACTTCCCCTGAGCAGAGCCACTTCCCCTGAGCAGAGCCACTTCCTCTGAAGAGCCACTTCCCCTGAAGAGCCACTTCCCCTGAAGAGCCACTTCCTCTGAGGAGCCACTTCCCCTGAGCAGAGCCACTTCCTCTGAAGAGCCACTACCTCTGAAGAGCCACTTCCTCTGAAAAGCCACTTCCTCTGAGCAGAGCCACTTCCCCTGAAGAGCCACTTACTCTGATGAGCCACTTCCTCTGAGCAGAACCACTCCCCCTGAGCAGAGCCACTCCCCCTGAGCAGAGCCACTTCCTCTGAAGAGCCACTCCCCCTGAGCAGAGCCACTTCCTCTGATGAGCCACTTCCTCTGAGCAGAGCCACTTCCTCTGATGAGCCACTTCCTCTGAGCAGAGCCACTTCCTCTGAAGAGCCACTCCCCCTGAGCAGAGCCACTTCCTCTGATGAGCCACTTTCCCTGAGCAGAGCCACTTCCCCTGAAGAGCCACTTCCTCTGAAGAGCCACTTCCTCTGAGCAGAGCCACTTCCTCTGATGAGCCACTTTCCCTGAGGAGAGCCACTTCCTCTGAAGAGCCACTTCCCCTGAGCAGAGCCACTTCCTCTGAAAAGCCACTTCCTCTGAGCAGAGCCACTTCCCCTGAGCAGAGCCACTTCCTCTGAAGAGCCACTTCCTCTGAAGAGCCACTCCCCTGAGCAGAGCCACTTCCTCTGATGAGCCACTTCCTCTGAGCAGAGCCACTTCCTCTGATGAGCCACTTCCTCTGAGCAGAGCCATTTCCCCTGAAGAGCCACTTCCTCTGATGAGCCACTTCCACTGAGCAGACCCACTCCCCCTGAGCAGAGCCACTTCCTCTGAAGAGCCACTCCCCCTGAGCAGAGCCACTTCCTCTGATGAGCCACTTCCTCTAAGCAGAGCCACTTCCTCTGATGAGCCACTTCCTCTGAGCAGAGCCACTTCCCCTGAAGAGCCACTTCCTCTGATGAGCCACTTCCTCTAAGCAGAGCCACTTCCTCTGATGAGCCACTTCCTCTGACTAGAGCCACTTCCCCTGAAGAGCCACTTCCTCTGATGAGCCACTTCCTCTGAGCAGAGCCACTCCCCCTGAGCAGAGACACTTCCCCTGAAGAGCCACTTCCTCTGAAGAGCCACTTCCTCTGAAAAGCCACTTCCTCTGAGCAGAGCCACTTCCCCTGAGCAGAGCCACTTCCTCTGAAAAGCCACTTTCCCTGAGCAGAGCCACTTCCTCTGAAGAGCCACTTGCCCTGAGCAGAGCCACTTCCTCTGATGAGCCACTTCCTCTGAGCAGAGCCACTTCCCCTGAAGAGCCACTTCCTCTGATGAGCCACGTCCTCTGAGCAGAGCCACTTCCCCTGAGCAGAGCCACTCCCCCTGAGCAGAGCCACTTCTTCTGAAGAGCCACTCCCCCTGAGCAGAGCCACTTCCTCTGATGAGCCACTTCCTCTGTGCAGAGCCACTTCCTCTGATGAGCCACTTCCTCTGAGCAGAGCCACTTCCCCTGAAGAGCCACTTCCTCTGATGAGCCACTTCCTCTGAGCAGAGCCACTCCCCCTGAGCAGAGCCACTTCCTCTGAAGAGCCACTCCCCCTGAGCAGAGCCACTTCCTCTGATGAGCCACTTCCTCTGAGCAGAGCCACTTCCTCTGATGAGCCACTTCCTCTGAGCAGAGCCACTTCCTCTGATGAGCCACTTCCTCTGAGCAGAGCCACTCCCCCTGAGCAGAGCCACTTCCTCTGATGAGCCACTTCCTCTGAGCAGAGCCACTTCCTCTGATGAGCCACTTCCTCTGAGCAGAGCCACTTCCCCTGAAGAGCCACTTCCTCTGATGAGCCACTTCCCATGAGCAGAGCCACTCCCCCTGAGCAGAGCCACTTCCTCTGAAGAGCCACTCCCCCTGAGCAGAGCCACTTCCTCTGATGAGCCACTTCCTCTGAGCAGAGCCACTTCCTCTGATGAGCCACTTCCTCTGAGCAGAGCCACTTCCTCTGATGAGCCACTTCCTCTGAGCAGAGCCACTCCCCCTGAGCAGAGCCACTTCCTCTGATGAGCCACTTCCTCTGAGCAGAGCCACTTCCTCTGATGAGCCACTTCCTCTGAGCAGAGCCACTTCCCCTGAAGAGCCACTTCCTCTGATGAGCCACTTCCCATGAGCAGAGCCACTCCCCCTGAGCAGAGCCACTTCCTCTGATGAGCCACTTCCCATGAGCAGAGCCACTCCCCCTGAGCAGAGCCACTTCCTCTGATGAGCCACTTCCTCTGAGCAGAGCCACATATTTCCATCTCGTAAATGTAGAAACTATTAAAAACGTTCAAACTATGAGTAAATCATGAGGATTCGAACTCACCTGTGAACTGACCGCAGGTCCTCCTGACCTGCGGTCCTCTCTGACCTCAGCTCCTCTGACCACAGGGGGTGCTCCTCTGACCTCAGCTCCTCTGACCACAGGGGGTGCTCCTCTGACCTCAGCTCCTCTGACCACAGGGGGTGCTCCTCTGACCTCAGCTCCTCTGACCACAGGGGGTGCTCCTCTGACCTCAGCTCCTCTGACCGCAGACCCGGGTCCAGACCTGAGTCCAGCTCCAGGCCCTCACAGAGCTTCTTCTTTGAAAACTGGAGGGACAAACAGAACATGTGATGATTCAAACAGGAGCTTCTTCTGCAGATCTGGTCCTGGTCCTGGTCCTGGTCCTGGTCCTGGTCCTGGTCCTGGTCCTGGTCCTGGTCCTGGTCCTGGTCCTGGTCAGTTCCTGGTCCTGGTCCTGTGGTGTGTGTGTTTTAGGCACCACATGACTCTCAGTATAAGACCTGTACAGGAACCCCCGGCACCAGATGTGGTCAGATGTGGTCGGGTGTGGTCGGGTGTGGTCAGATTAGGGATGCAGACCTAAACCTGCGTTCAGGTTCAGGTTCAGGTTCAGGTCCGGACCTGAACTCATGCCATATTTGCATAAAGTTATAACAACGTAACAAAGACACTGAACCAGGACGACTCCAACACGAGGTTTAACTGCAGTGAAATGAACTCAACTTGTCTGATTCATTCACTGTTTTTAACAGAAGTTACAACTTACACATCACGAGCTACGACTCAACTCAACACCAAGAGCATGTTGAGTGTTGTTGACAGGGTCAGTCGGGGTCAAGGGTCAAAGCAGCTGTTTCATCTGATACAATGTTTCACTTCAGTGTTCACGTGTGGAGACACGGTTCACTTCAGTGTTCACACGTGGAGACACGGTTCACTTCAGTGTTCACACGTGGAGACGCGGTTCACTTCAGTGTTCACACGTGGAGACACGGTTCACTTCAGTGTTCACACGTGGAGACACGGTTCACTTCAGTGTTCACACGTGGAGACACGGTTCACTTCAGTGTTCACACGTGGAGACGCGGTTCACTTCAGTGTTCACACGTGGAGACACGGTTCACTTCAGTGTTCACACGTGGAGACACGGTTCACTTCAGTGTTCACACGTGGAGACACGGTTCACTTCAGTGTTCACACGTGGAGACGCGGTTCACTTCAGTGTTCACACGTGGAGACGCGGTTCACTTCAGTGTTCACACGTGGAGACACGGTTCACTTCAGTGTTCACACGTGGAGACGCGGTTCACTTCAGTGTTCACACGTGGAGACACGGTTCACTTCAGTGTTCACGTGTGGAGACACGGTTCACTTCAGTGTTCACACGTGGAGACGCGGTTCACTTCAGTGTTCACACGTGGAGACACGGTTCACTTCAGTGTTCACACGTGGAGACGCGGTTCACTTCAGTGTTCACACGTGGAGACGCGGTTCACTTCAGTGTTCACGTGTGGAGACACGGTTCACTTCAGTGTTCACGTGTGGAGACACGGTTCACTTCAGTGTTCACACGTGGAGACGCGGTTCACTTCAGTGTTCACACGTGGAGACACGGTTCACTTCAGTGTTCACGTGTGGAGACACGGTTCACTTCAGTGTTCACACGTGGAGACGCGGTTCACTTCAGTGTTCACACGTGGAGACGCGGTTCACTTCAGTGTTCACACGTGGAGACGCGGTTCACTTCAGCGTTCACACGTGGAGACGCGGTTCACTTCAGCGTTCACACGTGGAGACGCGGTTCACTTCAGCGTTCACACGTGGAGACGCGGTTCACTTCAGCGTTCACACGTGGAGACGCGGTTCACTTCAGCGTTCACACGTGGAGACGCGGTTCACTTCAGTGTTCACACGTGGAGACACGGTTCACTTCAGTGTTCACACGTGGAGACACGGTTCACTTCAGTGTTCACGTGTGGAGACGCGGTTCAGTTCAGTGTTCACACGTGGAGACACGGTTCACTTCAGTGTTCACATGTGGAGACACGGTTCACTTCAGTGTTCACACGTGGAGACACGGTTCACTTCAGCGTTCACACGTGGAGACGCGGTTCACTTCAGCGTTCACACGTGGAGACACGGTTCACTTCAGCGTTCACGTGTGGAGACACGGTTCACTTCAGCGTTCACGTGTGGAGACGCGGTTCACTTCAGTGTTCACACGTGGAGACGCGGTTCACTTCAGCGTTCACACGTGGAGACACGGTTCACTTCAGCGTTCACGTGTGGAGACACGGTTCACTTCAGCGTTCACACGTGGAGACACGGTTCACTTCAGCGTTCACGTGTGGAGACGCGGTTCACTTCAGCGTTCACACGTGGAGACGCGGTTCACTTCAGCGTTCACACGTGGAGACACGGTTCACTTCAGTGTTCACACGTGGAGACACGGTTCACTTCAGTGTTCACACGTGGAGACACAATTCACTTCAGTGTTCACACGTGGAGACACGGTTCACTTCAGTGTTCACACGTGGAGACACGGTTCACTTCAGTGTTCACGTGTGGAGACGCGGTTCTGTCTCTCGCGTCTTTAAACTTATTTCGCCGGCTTCACTTCTGCCCTGAAGACGTGTGCGACACTATATAAGGTCCGTGTGCGACATTGACAGCGACACATGGCAGTGTTTACGTCTTTGACGATGAACAGAAGGTTTAAGATGGTTTAGATTCTAGAACAAAAAGGACATAATACGTCAGAGCTAGAATTTGTTATGAGTCCAGAACCAAATCACAGATGTGGTCAGATGTGGTCAGATGGGGTCAGATGTGGTCAGATGTGGTCAGATGTGGTCAGATGTGGTCAGATGGGGTCAGATGAGGTCAGATGTGGTCAGATGGGGTCAGATGTGGTCAGATGGGGTCAGATGTGGTCAGATGTGGTCAGATGTGGTCAGATGTGGTCAGATGGGGTCAGATGTGGTCAGATGTGGTCAGATGAGGTCAGATGTGGTCAGATGGGGTCAGATGTGGTCAGATGGGGTCAGATGTGGTCAGATGTGGTCAGATGTGGTCAGATGTGGTCAGATGGGGTCAGATGAGGTCAGATGTGGTCAGATGGGGTCAGATGTGGTCAGATGGGGTCAGATGTGGTCAGATGTGGTCAGATGTGGTCAGATGTGGTCAGATGGGGTCAGATGTGGTCAGATGGGGTCAGATGTGGTCAGATGTGGTCAGATGGGGTCAGATGTGGTCAGATGGGGTCAGATGTGGTCAGATGGGGTCAGATGGGGTCAGATGGGGTCAGATGGGGTCAGATGTGGTCAGATGTGGTCAGATGTGGTCAGATGGGGTCAGATGGGGTCAGATGAGGTCAGATGTGGTCAGATGTGGTCAGATGTGGTCAGATGGGGTCAGATGAGGTCAGATGTGGTCAGATGTGGTCAGATGGGGTCAGATGGGGTCAGATGTGGTCAGATGGGGTCAGATGAGGTCAGATGTGGTCAGATGTGGTCAGATGTGGTCAGATGTGGTCAGATGTGGTCAGATGGGGTCAGATGTGGTCAGATGTGGTCAGATGTGGTCAGATGTGGTCAGATGGGGTCAGATGTGGTCAGATGTGGTCAGATGTGGTCAGATGGGGTCAGATGAGGTCAGATGTGGTCAGATGTGGTCAGATGTGGTCAGATGTGGTCAGATGGGGTCAGATGTGGTCAGATGTGGTCAGATGGGGTCAGATGGGGTCAGATGATGTCAGATGTGGTCAGATGTGGTCAGATGGGGTCAGATGGGGTCAGATGGGGTCAGATGTGGTCAGATGTGGTCAGATGTGGTCAGATGGGGTCAGATGGGGTCAGATGGGGTCAGATGGGGTCAGATGTGGTCAGATGGGGTCAGATGGGGTCAGATGAGGTCAGATGTGGTCAGATGTGGTCAGATGTGGTCAGATGTGGTCAGATGGGGTCAGATGAGGTCAGATGTGGTCAGATGGGGTCAGATGTGGTCAGATGGGGTCAGATGTGGTCAGATGTGGTCAGATGGGGTCAGATGGGGTCAGATGGGGTCAGATGAGGTCAGATGTGGTCAGATGTGGTCAGATGTGGTCAGATGTGGTCAGATGGGGTCAGATGAGGTCAGATGTGGTCAGATGTGGTCAGATGTGGTCAGATGTGGTCAGATGTGGTCAGATGGGGTCAGATGGGGTCAGATGTGGTCAGATGTGGTCAGATGTGGTCAGATGGGGTCAGATGGGGTCAGATGTGGTCAGATGTGGTCAGATGTGGTCAGATGGGGTCAGATGGGATCAGATGGGGTCAGATGGGGTCAGATGTGGTCAGATGGGGTCAGATGGGGTCAGATGAGGTCAGATGTGGTCAGATGTGGTCAGATGTGGTCAGATGTGGTCAGATGGGGTCAGATGAGGTCAGATGTGGTCAGATGGGGTCAGATGTGGTCAGATGGGGTCAGATGTGGTCAGATGTGGTCAGATGGGGTCAGATGGGGTCAGATGGGGTCAGATGAGGTCAGATGTGGTCAGATGTGGTCAGATGTGGTCAGATGTGGTCAGATGTGGTCAGATGGGGTCAGATGAGGTCAGATGTGGTCAGATGTGGTCAGATGTGGTCAGATGTGGTCAGATGGGGTCAGATGTGGTCAGATGGGGTCAGATGTGGTCAGATGGGGTCAGATGTGGTCAGATGTGGTCAGATGTGGTCAGATGGGGTCAGATGGGGTCAGATGTGGTCAGATGGGGTCAGATGGGGTCAGATGTGGTCAGATGGGGTCAGATGTGGTCAGATGTGGTCAGATGGGGTCAGATGGGGTCAGATGTGGTCAGATGTGGTCAGATGGGGTCAGATGGGGTCAGATGGGGTCAGATGTGGTCAGATGGGGTCAGATGGGGTCAGATGTGGTCAGATGTGGTCAGATGTGGTCAGATGGGGTCAGATGGGGTCAGATGTGGTCAGATGTGGTCAGATGTGGTCAGATGTGGTCAGATGGGGTCAGATGGGGTCAGATGTGGTCAGATGGGGTCAGATGGGGTCAGATGGGGTCAGATGTGGTCAGATGGGGTCAGATGGGGTCAGATGTGGTCAGATGTGGTCAGATGTGGTCAGATGTGGTCAGATGGGGTCAGATGTGGTCAGATGTGGTCAGATGGGGTCAGATGGGGTCAGATGTGGTCAGATGTGGTCAGATGTGGTCAGATGGGGTCAGATGGGGTCAGATGGGGTCAGATGGTGTCAGATGGGGTCAGATGTGGTCAGATGTGGTCAGATGGGGTCAGATGAGGTCAGATGTGGTCAGATGGGGTCAGATGGGGTCAGATGGGGTCAGATGGGGTCAGATGTGGTCAGATGGGGTCAGATGGGGTCAGATGTGGTCAGATGCGGTCAGATGCGGTCAGATGCGATCAGATGGGATCAGATGGGGTCAGATGTGGTCAGATGCGGTCAGATGGGGTCAGATGGGGTCAGATGGGGTCAGATGTGGTCAGATGCGGTCAGATGCGGTCAGATGCGGTCAGATGTGGTCAGATGGGGTCAGATGAGGTCAGATGTGGTCAGATGTGGTCAGATGTGGTCAGATGTGGTCAGATGGGGTCAGATGTGGTCAGATGGGGTCAGATGTGGTCAGATGGGGTCAGATGGGGTCAGATGGGGTCAGATGTGGTCAGATGGGGTCAGATGGGGTCAGATGGGGTCAGATGTGGTCAGATGTGGTCAGATGTGGTCAGATGGGGTCAGATGGGGTCAGATGGGGTCAGATGAGGTCAGATGTGGTCAGATGTGGTCAGATGTGGTCAGATGGGGTCAGATGAGGTCAGATGTGGTCAGATGTGGTCAGATGGGGTCAGATGGGGTCAGATGTGGTCAGATGGGGTCAGATGAGGTCAGATGTGGTCAGATGTGGTCAGATGTGGTCAGATGTGGTCAGATGGGGTCAGATGTGGTCAGATGTGGTCAGATGTGGTCAGATGTGGTCAGATGGGGTCAGATGTGGTCAGATGTGGTCAGATGTGGTCAGATGGGGTCAGATGAGGTCAGATGTGGTCAGATGTGGTCAGATGTGGTCAGATGTGGTCAGATGGGGTCAGATGTGGTCAGATGGGGTCAGATGTGGTCAGATGTGGTCAGATGTGGTCAGATGTGGTCAGATGGGGTCAGATGAGGTCAGATGTGGTCAGATGGGGTCAGATGTGGTCAGATGGGGTCAGATGTGGTCAGATGTGGTCAGATGGGGTCAGATGGGGTCAGATGGGGTCAGATGAGGTCAGATGTGGTCAGATGTGGTCAGATGTGGTCAGATGTGGTCAGATGTGGTCAGATGGGGTCAGATGAGGTCAGATGTGGTCAGATGTGGTCAGATGGGGTCAGATGTGGTCAGATGGGGTCAGATGTGGTCAGATGGGGTCAGATGTGGTCAGATGTGGTCAGATGTGGTCAGATGTGGTCAGATGGGGTCAGATGGGGTCAGATGTGGTCAGATGGGGTCAGATGGGGTCAGATGGGGTCAGATGTGGTCAGATGGGGTCAGATGGGGTCAGATGTGGTCAGATGTGGTCAGATGTGGTCAGATGTGGTCAGATGGGGTTAGATGTGGTCAGATGTGGTCAGATGTGGTCAGATGGGGTCAGATGGGGTCAGATGTGGTCAGATGTGGTCAGATGGGGTCAGATGGGGTCAGATGTGGTCAGATGTGGTCAGATGGGGTCAGATGGGGTCAGATGTGGTCAGATGTGGTCAGATGGGGTCAGATGGGGTCAGATGGGGTCAGATGTGGTCAGATGGGGTCAGATGGGGTCAGATGTGGTCAGATGTGGTCAGATGTGGTCAGATGGGGTCAGATGGGGTCAGATGTGGTCAGATGTGGTCAGATGTGGTCAGATGTGGTCAGATGTGGTCAGATGGGGTCAGATGGGGTCAGATGTGGTCAGATGGGGTCAGATGGGGTCAGATGGGGTCAGATGTGGTCAGATGGGGTCAGATGGGGTCAGATGTGGTCAGATGTGGTCAGATGTGGTCAGATGGGGTCAGATGTGGTCAGATGTGGTCAGATGTGGTCAGATGGGGTCAGATGGGGTCAGATGTGGTCAGATGTGGTCAGATGTGGTCAGATGGGGTCAGATGGGGTCAGATGGGGTCAGATGGTGTCAGATGGGGTCAGATGTGGTCAGATGTGGTCAGATGGGGTCAGATGAGGTCAGATGTGGTCAGATGGGGTCAGATGGGGTCAGATGGGGTCAGATGGGGTCAGATGTGGTCAGATGGGGTCAGATGGGGTCAGATGGGGTCAGATGTGGTCAGATGCGGTCAGATGCGGTCAGATGTGATCAGATGGGATCAGATGGGGTCAGATGTGGTCAGATGCGGTCAGATGGGGTCAGATGGGGTCAGATGGGGTCAGATGTGGTCAGATGCGGTCAGATGCGGTCAGATGCGGTCAGATGGGGTCAGATGGGGTCAGATGTGGTCAGATGGGGTCAGATGTGGTCAGATGTGGTCAGATGCGGTCAGATGCGGTCAGATGCGGTCAGATGGGGTCAGATGGGGTCAGATGTGGTCAGATGGGGTCAGATGGGGTCAGATGTGGTCAGATGCGGTCAGATGCGGTCAGATGCGGTCAGATGGGGTCAGATGGGGTCAGATGTGGTCAGATGGGGTCAGATGTGGTCAGATGTGGTCAGATGTGGTCAGATGTGGTCAGTAGCGAGTGCGTGTCTCTAATCCAACATCAGATATTTGTTTTCTAAACCAGAACCAGGAAGAACTCTGTTGTAGCTAAAAGGATCCAAAGAACAACAAATCTAGATTTACTCACCATCACGTACTCTCCTCCCCCAGCTTCAGGCTCCGCCCTGAAACACAGAGGTCAGACTCAAACCAGGACTAAACTGGGACTAAACCAGGACTAAAGTTCTAAAGGACAGAGCTCTGTTGTGGATTCAGGCGGAGACACTTGAGCCTGACACGAGTCTGAAGAGACTGAGCTCAGTGTGAGTCTCGGGGTCTCAGGGTCTGACTGGAGGCTCTGGTCTCAGGGTCTGACTGGAGGCTCTGTCTGAGCTGCAGCTCTGAACAAACTCTTTAGTGTCGTCTGTAAAAAGCCCGAGAATCACAGAGTCCTTCACGATTCATCAAACACGAGGAGCCGTTTGTCCAGCAGGAGGCGCAGAGGAGCCGTTTGTCCAGCAGGAGGCGCAGAGGAGCCGTTTAAAATCTTTACATAGTGTAATCTTACGTTTTGCAGTGGTGGATGAAATACTGTAATAGTAGTTATACTACTACTACTACTAGTAGTAGTAGTAGTAGTAGTAGTAGTAGTAGTAGTAGTAATAGTAGTAGTAGTAGTAGTAGTAGTAGTAGTAATAGTAATAGTAGTAGTAGTAGTAGTAGTAGTAGTAGTAATAGTAATAGTAGTAGTAGTAGTAGTAGTAGTAGTAGTAATAGTAATAGTAGTAGTAGTAGTAGTAATAGTAGTAACTTCAGTAAAAGTGGCAGTATTGCAGTGGCTGTTTGAAAATGTACTTCATGATGGTCATGTGACCGAGCATCAGGATAATCCGGATTAAACACGACACGAGCCTCACGCTGACCCTGTAGTCCGGGTGTAGTTCCTGTAGTCCGGGTGTAGTCCCTGTAGTCCGGGTGTAGTTCCTGTAGTCCGGGTGTAGTCCCTGTAGTCCGGGTGTAGTCCCTGTAGTCCGGGTGTAGTTCCTGTAGTCCGGGTGTAGTCCCTGTAGTCCGGGTGTAGTCCCTGTAGTCCGGGTGTAGTTCCTGTAGTCCGGGTGTAGTTCCTGTAGTCCGGGTGTAGTCCCTGTAGTCCGGGTGTAGTCCCTGTAGTCCGGGTGTAGTTCCTGTAGTCCGGGTGTAGTTCCTGTAGTCCGGGTGTAGTTCCTGTAGTCCGGGTGTAGTCCCTGTAGTCCGGGTGTAGTCCCTGTAGTCCGGGTGTAGTCCCTGTAGTCCGGGTGTAGTTCCTGTAGTCCGGGTGTAGTCCCTGTAGTCCGGGTGTAGTCCCTGTAGTCCGGGTGTAGTTCCTGTAGTCCGGGTGTAGTCCCTGTAGTCCGGGTGTAGTCCCTGTAGTCCGGGTGTAGTCCCTGTAGTCCGGGTGTAGTTCCTGTAGTCCGGGTGTAGTCCCTGTAGTCCGGGTGTAGTCCCTGTAGTCCGGGTGTAGTCCCTGTAGTCCGGGTGTAGTTCCTGTAGTCCGGGTGTAGTCCCTGTTGTCCGGGTGTAGTCCCTGTAGTCCGGGCGTAGTCCGGGTGTAGTCCCTGTAGTCCGGGTGTAGTTCCTGTAGTCCGGGTGTAGTCCGGGTGTAGTCCCTGTAGTCCGGGTGTAGTCCCTGTAGTCCGGGTGTAGTCCCTGTAGTCCGGGTGTAGTTCCTGTAGTCCGGGTGTAGTCCGGGTGTAGTCCCTGTAGTCCGGGTGTAGTCCCTGTAGTCCGGGTGTAGTCCCTGTAGTCCGGGTGTAGTCCCTGTAGTCCGGGTGTAGTTCCTGTAGTCCGGGTGTAGTCCCTGTAGTCCGGGTGTAGTCCCTGTAGTCCGGGTGTAGTCCGGGTCGAGATCTGTCGCTCACGACTTCTTCAGACACAAACCATCAACTCAATTTAAAAGTAGAATATTTATAATAATAATATAATAATATAATTTATAATAAACAGAGACAGAACAAAGTCAAACATTTTCAATGATTAACACTTTACTTTTCACTTTTCTCACATTGTATTTATATTTTTACTTCAAAAAACATTTGTGTTTAAGTGAGTCATATTTCTGTTTATGAAAGTAAAAAGTCCTGACGCACCTGCCGCTCGTGCACCTGCCGCTCGTGCACCTGCCGCTCGTGCACCTGCCGCTCGTGCACCTGCCGCTCGCGCCCGGTCCCTCGCTGCTCTCGGGGACTCGCGCGTCCCGGTCGCGTGTCTCCGCGGTCTGAGCGGAGGGACCGGGACTCAGAGCTACTGCGCATGTGCACCACAGAGACTCCTCAAACTGGCCCCTGAGCTGGGAGTCCGTCCATTCAGCCTCAGAGACAGGGGCCACATTGTGGGAACGTTTATGTGCCATAAAATCCAGAAATAAAAGCTAGAAACAAACTGGTCAGGGGCCAGTGTCAGGGGCCAGTGTCAGGGGCCAGTGTCAGGGGCCAGTGTCAGGGGCCAGTCCCAGGGGCCAGTGTCAGGGGCCAGTCCCAGGGGCCAGTGTCAGGGGCCAGTGTCAGGGGCCAGTCCCAGGGGCCAGTGTCAGGGGCCAGCCTAAGGGGCCTGTGTCAGGGGCCAGCCTAAGGGGCCAGTGTCAGGGGCCAGTGTCAGGGGCCAGTCTCAGGGGCCAATGTCAGGGGCCAGTCCCAGGGGCCAGTGTCAGGGGTCGGTCTCAGGGGCCAGTCCCAGGGTTCAGGCTCAGGGGCCAGTCTCAGGGGCCAGTCTCAGGGGCCAGTCTCAGGGGCCAGAAGACACTGGGACATGTTTTTCACTGTCGCCTTTGAGAAAGTTGTGATTTTGGAAGTTAAAAAAATGGATAGAACTGAATTAAAATTTGTTCTAAAATCAGATCCGAATCGGAGCGTTAAACTCTGCACCATGACACCAGCACCATGACACCAGCACCACACCAGCACCATGACACCAGCACCACACCAGCACCATGACACCAGCACCACACCAGCACCACACCAGCACCACACCAGCACCACACCAGCACCATGACACCAGCACCACACCAGCACCATGACACCAGCACCACACCAGCACCACACCAGCACCACACCAGCACCAGGACACCAGCACCACACCAGCACCATGACACCAGCACCACACCAGCACCAGGACACCAGCACCACACCAGCACCACACCAGCACCACACCAGCACCAGGACACCAGCACCACACCAGCACCAGGACACCAGCACCACACCAGCACCAGGACACCAGCACCACACCAGCACCGGGACACCAGCACCACACCAGCACCAGGACACCAGCACCACACCAGCACCAGGACACCAGCACCACACCAGCACCACACCAGCACCACACCAGCACCAGGACACCAGCACCACACCAGCACCAGGACACCAGCACCACACCAGCACCAGGACACCAGCACCACACCAGCACCGGGACACCAGCACCACACCAGCACCAGGACACCAGCACCACACCAGCACCAGGACACCAGCACCACACCAGCACCAGGACACCAGCACCACACCAGCACCACACCAGCACCATGACACCAGCACCACACCAGCACCAGGACACCAGCACCACACCAGCACCATGACACCAGCACCACACCAGCACCAGGACACCAGCACCACACCAGCACCACACCAGCACCAGGACACCAGCACCACACCAGCACCATGACACCAGCACCACACCAGCACCAGGACACCAGCACCACACCAGCACCACACCAGCACCAGGACACCAGCACCACACCAGCACCAGGACACCAGCACCACACCAGCACCAGGACACCAGCACCACACCAGCACCAGGACACCAGCACCACACCAGCACCAGGACACCAGCACCACACCAGCACCATGACACCAGCACCACACCAGCACCAGGACACCAGCACCACACCAGCACCACACCAGCACCAGGACACCAGCACCACACCAGCACCAGGACACCAGCACCACACCAGCACCATGACACCAGCACCACACCAGCACCACACCAGCACCACACCAGCACCATGACACCAGCACCACACCAGCACCACACCAGCACCAGGACACCAGCACCACACCAGCACCATGACACCAGCACCACACCAGCACCAGGACACCAGCACCACACCAGCACCACACCAGCACCAGGACACCAGCACCACACCAGCACCAGGACACCAGCACCACACCAGCACCGGGACACCAGCACCACACCAGCACCAGGACACCAGCACCACACCAGCACCAGGACACCAGCACCACACCAGCACCAGGACACCAGCACCACACCAGCACCAGGACACCAGCACCACACCAGCACCAGGACACCAGCACCACACCAGCACCACACCAGCACCATGACACCAGCACCACACCAGCACCAGGACACCAGCACCACACCAGCACCAGGACACCAGAACCACACCAGCACCAGGACACCAGCACCACACCAGCACCACACCAGCACCATGACACCAGCACCACACCAGCACCAGGACACCAGCACCACACCAGCACCAGGACACCAGCACCATGACCTGGGGGGCTCGGGGGGTTTGGGGGTGCTCCCCGAGGGGGGCGTGTGTCCCTCTGACCTGTTCACAGTCTGGTCTCTCTTCTCTCGAGTCGCCTCCTGATGCTTCTGAAGCGGCTCCATCAGAATGTACTCGCCATGACAACCGTCCGGAGGGGGCGGAGCTACAGGTGAGGCGGGGAATACCTCTGAGGGGGGAGGGGCCAGAGCCTGCAGCGCTCCGAGCAGAGGAGAGTCCCGGACGTCTTCAACCGAAGATCTGGATCTGGAACAAAGACGTTTGAAACAGATTTAAAGGTGAACGTAAACGCCTGGACGTCGAACGCGAGCAGCTCCTCCTGAACGCGAGCAGCTCCTCCTGAACGCGAGCAGCTCCTCCTGAACGCGAGCAGCTCCTCCTGAACGCGAGCAGCTCCTCCTGAACGCGAGCAGCTCCTCCTGAACGCGAGCAGCTCCTCCTGAACGCGATGTCCTCTCAGTCCTGTAATGGGCATCAGCCTCATATTGTCCCTGTCACTCTCCTCCTGTGGAACTGATGACATCACAATGCTGTGGGCGTCGCCCTCTCCAGGGATAAATATCTGAGTTCCTGGTCTTGAGCCTCAGATTGAGAATGACTCTTGGATCATAATCCAGATGAATCCTCCTCCTGCAAGGCCCTGTCATTACACCTCCTCCTGCAAGGCCCTGTCATTACACCTCCTCCTCCTCCTGCACGGCCCTGTCATTACACCTCCTCCTCCTCCTGCACGGCCCTGTCATTACACCTCCTCCTCCTCCTGCACGGCCCTGTCATTACACCTCCTCCTCCTCCTGCACGGCCCTGTCATTACACCTCCTCCTGCAAGGCCCTGTCATTACACCTCCTCCTCCTCCTGCACGGCCCTGTCATTACACCTCCTCCTCCTCCTGCACGGCCCTGTCATTACACCTCCTCCTCCTCCTGCACGGCCCTGTCATTACACCTCCTCCTCCTCCTGCACGGCCCTGTCATTACACCTCCTCCTCCTCCTGCCCTGTCATTACACCTCCTCCTCCTCCTGCACGGCCCTGTCATTACACCTCCTCCTCCTCCTGCCCTGTCATTACACCTCCTCCTCCTCCTGCACGGCCCTGTCATTACACCTCCTCCTCCTCCTGCACGGCCCTGTCATTACACCTCCTCCTCCTCCTGCACGGCCCTGTCATTACACCTCCTCCTGCACGGCCCTGTCATTACACCTCCTCCTCCTCCTGCACGGCCCTGTCATTACACCTCCTCCTCCTCCTGCACGGCCCTGTCATTACACCTCCTCCTCCTCCTGCACGGCCCTGTCATTACACCTCCTCCTCCTCCTGCAAGGCCCTGTCATTACACCTCCTCCTCCTCCTGCACGGCCCTGTCATTACACCTCCTCCTCCTCCTGCACGGCCCTGTCATTACACCTCCTCCTCCTCCTGCACGGCCCTGTCATTACACCTCCTCCTGCACGGCCCTGTCATTACACCTCCTCCTGCACGGCCCTGTCATTACACCTCCTCCTCCTCCTGCACGGCCCTGTCATTACACCTCCTCCTCCTCCTGCACGGCCCTGTCATTACACCTCCTCCTCCTCCTGCACGGCCCTGTCATTACACCTCCTCCTCCTCCTGGACGGCCCTGTCATTACACCTCCTCCTCCTCCTGCACGGCCCTGTCATTACACCTCCTCCTGCACGGCCCTGTCATTACACCTCCTCCTCCTCCTGCACGGCCCTGTCATTACACCTCCTCCTCCTCCTGCACGGCCCTGTCATTACACCTCCTCCTCCTCCTGCACGGCCCTGTCATTACACCTCCTCCTCCTCCTGGACGGCCCTGTCATTACACCTCCTCCTCCTCCTGCACGGCCCTGTCATTACACCTCCTCCTGCACGGCCCTGTCATTACACCTCCTCCTCCTCCTGCACGGCCCTGTCATTACACCTCCTCCTCCTCCTGCACGGCCCTGTCATTACACCTCCTCCTCCTCCTGGACGGCCCTGTCATTACACCTCCTCCTCCTCCTGCACGGCCCTGTCATTACACCTCCTCCTCCTCCTGCACGGCCCTGTCATTACACCTCCTCCTGCACGGCCCTGTCATTACACCTCCTCCTCCTTCTGCACGGCCCTGTCATTACACCTCCTCCTCCTCCTGCACGGCCCTGTCATTACACCTCCTCCTCCTCCTGCACGGCCCTGTCATTACACCTCCTCCTCCTCCTGGACGGCCCTGTCATTACACCTCCTCCTCCTGCACAGCCCTGTCATTGAACCTCCTCCTCCTCCTGCAAGGCCCTGTCATTACACCTCCTCCTGCACGGCCCTGTCATTACACCTCCTCCTCCTCCTGCACGGCCCTGTCATTACACCTCCTCCTCCTCCTGCACGGCCCTGTCATTACACCTCCTCCTCCTCCTGGACGGCCCTGTCATTACACCTCCTCCTCCTCCTGCACGGCCCTGTCATTACACCTCCTCCTGCACGGCCCTGTCATTACACCTCCTCCTGCACGGCCCTGTCATTACACCTCCTCCTCCTCCTGCACGGCCCTGTCATTACACCTCCTCCTCCTCCTGCACGGCCCTGTCATTACACCTCCTCCTCCTCCTGCACGGCCCTGTCATTACACCTCCTCCTGCACGGCCCTGTCATTACACCTCCTCCTCCTCCTGGACGGCCCTGTCATTACACCTCCTCCTCCTCCTGCACGGCCCTGTCATTACACCTCCTCCTGCACGGCCCTGTCATTACACCTCCTCCCCCTCCTGCACGGCCCTGTCATTACACCTCCTCCTCCTCCTGCACGGCCCTGTCATTACACCTCCTCCTCCTCCTGGACGGCCCTGTCATTTCACCTCCTCCTCCTGCACGGCCCTGTCATTACACCTCCTCCTCCTCCTGGACGGCCCTGTCATTACACCTCCTCCTCCTCCTGGACGGCCCTGTCATTACACCTCCTCCTCCTCCTGCACGGCCCTGTCATTACACCTCCTCCTGCACGGCCCTGTCATTACACCTCCTCCTCCTCATGCACGGCCCTGTCATTACACCTCCTCCTGCACGGCCCTGTCATTACACCTCCTCCTCCTCCTGCACGGCCCTGTCATTACACCTCCTCCTGCACGGCCCTGTCATTACACCTCCTCCTGCACGGCCCTGTCATTACACCTCCTCCTCCTCCTGCACGGCCCTGTCATTACACCTCCTCCTGCACGGCCCTGTCATTACACCTCCTCCTCCTCCTGGACGGCCCTGTCATTACACCTCCTCCTCCTGCACGGCCCTGTCATTACACCTCCTCCTCCTCCTGCACGGCCCTGTCATTACACCTCCTCCTCCTCCTGCACGGCCCTGTCATTACACCTCCTCCTGCACGGCCCTGTCATTACACCTCCTCCTCCTCCTGCACGGCCCTGTCATTACACCTCCTCCTCCTCCTGCACGGCCCTGTCATTACACCTCCTCCTCCTCCTGCACGGCCCTGTCATTACACCTCCTCCTCCTCCTGCACGGCCCTGTCATTACACCTCCTCCTGCACGGCCCTGTCATTACACCTCCTCCTCCTCCTGGACGGCCCTGTCATTACACCTCCTCCTCCTCCTGCCCTGTCATTACACCTCCTCCTCCTCCTGCACGGCCCTGTCATTACACCTCCTCCTCCTCCTGGACGGCCCTGTCATTACACCTCCTCCTCCTCCTGCACGGCCCTGTCATTACACCTCCTCCTCCTCCTGCACGGCCCTGTCATTACACCTCCTCCTGCACGGCCCTGTCATTACACCTCCTCCTCCTCCTGCACGGCCCTGTCATTACACCTCCTCCTCCTCCTGCACGGCCCTGTCATTACACCTCCTCCTCCTCCTGGACGGCCCTGTCATTACACCTCCTCCTCCTCCTGCACGGCCCTGTCATTACACCTCCTCCTCCTCCAGGACGGCCCTGTCATTACACCTCCTCCTCCTCCTGGACGGCCCTGTCATTACACCTCCTCCTCCTGCACGGCCCTGTCATTACACCTCCTCCTCCTGCACGGCCCTGTCATTACACCTCCTCCTCCTCCTGGACGGCCCTGTCATTACACCTCCTCCTCCTCCTGCACGGCCCTGTCATTACACCTCCTCCTGCACGGCCCTGTCATTACACCTCCTCCTCCTCCTGCACGGCCCTGTCATTACACCTCCTCCTCCTCCTGCACGGCCCTGTCATTACACCTCCTCCTGCACGGCCCTGTCATTACACCTCCTCCTCCTCCTGCACGGCCCTGTCATTACACCTCCTCCTCCTCCTGGACGGCCCTGTCATTACACCTCCTCCTCCTCCTGCACGGCCCTGTCATTACACCTCCTCCTCCTCCTGCACGGCCCTGTCATTACACCTCCTCCTGCACGGCCCTGTCATTACACCTCCTCCTCCTCCTGCACGGCCCTGTCATTACACCTCCTCCTCCTCCTGGACGGCCCTGTCATTACACCTCCTCCTCCTCCTGCACGGCCCTGTCATTACACCTCCTCCTCCTCCTGCACGGCCCTGTCATTACACCTCCTCCTGCACGGCCCTGTCATTAC
>NW_027316278.1:2191907-2259407 GCF_026437365.1 Eucyclogobius newberryi | reverse complement strand
AGACCCTGGTTTAGTCCTGGTTTAGTCCTGGTTTAGTCCTGGTTTAGACCTGGTTAGTCCTGGTTTAGTCCTGGTGTAGACCCTGGTTTAGTCCTGGTTTAGACCTGGTTAGTCCTGGTTTAGTCCTGGTGTAGACCCTGGTTTAGACCCTGGTTTAGACCCTGGTTTAGTCCTGGTTTAGACCCTGGTTTAGACCCTGGTTTAGTCCTGGTTTAGTCCTGGTTTAGTCCTGGTTTAGACCCTGGTTTAGACCCTCGTTTAGACCCTGGTTTAGTCCTGGTTTAGTCCTGGTTTAGTCCTGGTTTAGACCCTGGTTTAGACCCTGGTTTAGACCTGGTTTAGACCTGGTTTAGACCCTGGTTTAGTCCTGGTTTAGTCCTGGTTTAGTCGTGGTTTAGACCCTGGTTTAGACCCTGGTTTAGACCCTCGTTTAGACCCTGGTTTAGTCCTGGTTTAGACCCTGGTTTAGACCCTGGTTTAGACCCTGGTTTAGACCCTGGTTTAGACCTGGTTTAGACCTGGTTTAGACCTGGTTTAGTCCTGGTTTGGCCTTACAGCTCCAGCAGAGGGCCATGTTTAGTTTGGGCTGAGAAACCTGGAACTTTTTAAAAGCTAAAGTTGTAACAAACAAGTGACTGTAGTAGTGACTGTAGTAGTGACTGTAGTAGTGACTGTAGTAGTGACTGTAGTAGTGACTGTAGTAGTGACTGTAGAAGTACCTGTAGTAGTGACTGTAGTAGTGACTGTAGTAGTGACTGTAGTAGTGACTGTAGTAGTGACTGTAGTAGTACCTGTAGTAGTGACTGTAGTAGTGACTGTAGTAGTACCTGTAGTAGTGACTGTAGTAGTGACTGTAGTAGTGACTGTAGTAGTGACTGTAGTAGTGACTGTAGTAGTGACTGTAGTAGTACCTGTAGTAGTGACTGTAGTAGTGACTGTAGTAGTACCTGTAGTAGTGACTGTAGTAGTGACTATAGTAGTACCTGTAGTAGTGACTGTAGTAGTGACTGTAGTAGTGACTGTAGTAGTGACTGTAGTAGTGACAGTAGTAGTGACTGTAGTAGTGACAGTAGTAGTGACTGTAGTAGTGACTGTAGTAGTGACTGTAGTAGTGACTGTAGTAGTGACAGTAGTAGTACCTGTAGTAGTGACTGTAGTAGTGACTGTAGTAGTGACTGTAGTAGTGACAGTAGTAGTACCTGTAGTAGTGACTGTAGTAGTACCTGTAGTACCTGTAGTAGTGACTGTAGTAGTGACTGTAGTAGTACCTGTAGTAGTGACTGTAGTAGTGACTGTAGTAGTACCTGTAGTAGTGACTGTAGTAGTGACTGTAGTAGTACCTGTAGTAGTGACTTTAGTAGTGACTGTAGTAGTACCTGTAGTAGTGACTGTAGTAGTGACTGTAGTAGTGACTGTAGTAGTGACTGTAGTAGTACCTGTAGTAGTGACTGTAGTAGTGACTGTAGTAGTACCTGTAGTAGTGACTGTAGTAGTACCTGTAGTAGTGACTGTAGTAGTCACTGTAGTAGTGACTGTAGTAGTGACTGTAGTAGTGACTGTAGTAGTGACTGTAGTAGTGACTGTAGTAGTGACTGTAGTAGTACCTGTAGTAGTGACTGTAGTAGTGACTGTAGTAGTACCTGTAGTAGTGACTGTAGTAGTGACTGTAGTAGTGACTGTAGTAGTACCTGTAGTAGTGACTGTAGTAGTACCTGTAGTAGTGACTGTAGTAGTACCTGTAGTAGTGACTGTAGTAGTGACTGTAGTAGTGACTGTAGTAGTACCTGTAGTAGTGACTGTAGTAGTACCTGTAGTAGTGACTGTAGTAGTGACTGTAGTAGTACCTGTAGTAGTACCTGTAGTAGTGACTGTAGTAGTGACTGTAGTAGTGACTGTAGTAGTGACTGTAGTAGTACCTGTAGTAGTGACTGTAGTAGTGACTGTAGTAGTACCTGTAGTAGTGACTGTAGTAGTACCTGTAGTAGTACCTGTAGTAGTGACTGTAGTAGTGACTGTAGTAGTACCTGTAGTAGTACCTGTAGTAGTGACTTTAGTAGTGACTGTAGTAGTACCTGTAGTAGTGACTGTAGTAGTGACTGTAGTAGTACCTGTAGTAGTGACTGTAGTAGTGACTGTAGTAGTACCTGTAGTAGTACCTGTAGTAGTGACTGTAGTAGTACCTGTAGTAGTACCTGTAGTAGTGACTGTAGTAGTACCTGTAGTAGTCACTGTAGTAGTCACTGTAGTAGTGACTGTAGAAGTACCTGTAGTAGTGACTGTAGTAGTGACTTTAGTAGTGACTGTAGTAGTGACTGTAGTAGTGACTGTAGTAGTACCTGTAGTAGTGACTGTAGTAGTGACTGTAGTAGTGACTGTAGTAGTGACTGTAGTAGTGACTGTAGTAGTGACTGTAGTAGTGACTGTAGTAGTGACTGTAGTAGTACCTGTAGTAGTGACTGTAGTAGTACCTGTAGTAGTGACTGTAGTAGTACCTGTAGTAGTGACTGTAGTAGTGACTAGTAGTGACTGTAGTAGTGACTGTAGTAGTACCTGTAGTAGTGACTGTAGTAGTGACTGTAGTAGTGACTGTAGTAGTACCTGTAGTAGTGACTGTAGTAGTGACTGTAGTAGTGACTGTAGTAGTACCTGTAGTAGTACCTGTAGTAGTGACTGTAGTAGTACCTGTAGTAGTACCTGTAGTAGTGACTGTAGTAGTACCTGTAGTAGTACCTGTAGTAGTACCTGTAGTAGTGACTGTAGTAGTGACTGTAGTAGTGACTGTAGTAGTACCTGTAGTAGTGACTGTAGTAGTGACTGTAGTAGTACCTGTAGTAGTGACTGTAGTAGTGACTGTAGTAGTACCTGTAGTAGTGACTGTAGTAGTACCTGTAGTAGTGACTGTAGTAGTACCTGTAGTAGTGACTGTAGTCGTACCTGTAGTAGTGACTGTAGTAGTCACTGTAGTAGTGACTGTAGAAGTACCTGTAGTAGTGACTGTAGTAGTGACTGTAGTAGTACCTGTAGTAGTGACTGTAGTAGTACCTGTAGTAGTGACTGTAGTAGTACCTGTAGTAGTGACTGTAGTAGTGACTGTAGTAGTGACTGTAGTAGTACCTGTAGTAGTGACTGTAGTAGTACCTGTAGTAGTGACTGTAGTAGTACCTGTAGTAGTGACTGTAGTAGTGACTGTAGTAGTGACTGTAGTAGTACCTGTAGTAGTGACTGTAGTAGTACCTGTAGTAAGATAAGATAAGATATTCCTTTATTGTCCCACATGGGGAAATTTCATTGGTGCAACGCAGGTAGATCCAGAGGTAGATCCAGAAGAACAGATCACTTATAGGAAGTCTGAAAAACACTTTCAGTAGAAGATCTCCTATAAATAAATAAAAACTCACATAGACAAATAAATAAATACCATTTCATGTGATCCCGACAGTAATTGCACATGAATATGTGTCACGACAGCACATGGATTGCACATGAATTTCACAGTAATTGCACATGAATTTCACAGTAATTGCACATACGACAGAATTGCACATCAGTATTAGGTTAGGTCAGTATTGCGCCGGGATAACGTGACGATCTCCGGGTAAGACGACTGTTCTCCGCAGTTTCATGAGTTCCTCCTTTGTGGAAACGCGGTACGGCGCCGGGCGGGGCCGGAGCCGGGGGGCGGGGCCGGAGCCGGGGGGCGGGGCCGGAGCCGGGGGGCGGGGCCGGAGCCGGGGGACTCAGAGCCAAGACACATCGCAACGACACGACGAAAACACTCAATCCAGCCGAATAAAGTCAAAACAAGTTAATTTAAAGCGATTCCAGTGCGTGTCCCGATCGTTGGTGAAGTTCCTCTTTCATATAAACGTGTATATAAACGTGTACCGACGACACGCCGTACTTTAGCACGGCCGGAGGGCGCGGGGGGGGGGCTGGTGGGCTCACTCGGAGCTAGCTCACGTCACAACAACACAACGAACGCAACGAAAAACGCTCAAATCCAGCCGAAAAAAGTCAAAAACAGTTGAATTAAAAAACTATTCCAGCGCGTGTCCCTATCGTACAGTAAAATAGAAAAAATATACTAACTATATTTACAAAATATAGGAGATAAAGCACAATAAGTGTGAGAAAGAAGAGAGAGCGTTTACACCGGGCTGCCAGCTGTACCAGCGCCTTATGATGTATGACTGTAGTAGTACCTGTAGTAGTGACTGTAGTAGTGACTGTAGTACCTTTGGCAGCACTGTGGGGGCGCAGGCGATCTCTAAAGTGGCGCTGAACGCTCGGGTCAAAGGTCGAGACCGAGAGGAGATTAAACTGAAGGAGCTGCAGGACGTCATCGCTCAAGAGGCGTTCAGCGCCAACAACAGTGAGTCCACTATTATTAGGATTATTAGGATTATTATGATTATTGCTGCTGCTGCTGCTAAAATCAGATTCGAGCTTTATTTCCACATCAATCTAGAGATGGTTTAATCCCCTCCGCCCTCTGATCTCTTTGTGGATCAGTCTGTGGCTCTTTGGAGGAGTCTAGTTTTTCTCTAGGATTGTTTATGGAGGACCACGCCCGTTTATCATTGACATGTGTAAATCTAAAGGTCAGAGGGGTCTGTACCTTTGTGTTTCAGCCGGGTGGTCCCGCTCCAGCCTGCTCGCTCAGAAGCTGGTCACGGTGTTCGTCCCGTTCCTTCCTCTGACCCGTGTTCACGTGGAGCGTTGTGTTGGGGCCCAGCTCGCACTCAGGGGCCTCGGGACGCGCAGTGACGTGGTGCAGGCTGTGGGGGGCGCTCTCACCTACTCACCTAAACACGCCCACTACTTCTCCACCACAGGATGTAAAGCTGTGACTGCAAAGATCAACCTGTTTCTATGACGATGTCATGATGTGGTGATGTCACGATGTGGTGATGTCACGATGTGGTGATGTCATGATGTGACGGTGTCATGTGACGATGTCATGATGTGGTGATGTCACGATGTGACGGTGTCATGTGACGATGTCATGATGTGGTGATGTCATGATGTGGTGATGTCACGATGTGGTGATGTCACGATGTGGTGATGTCACGATGTGGTGATGTCACGATGTGGTGATGTCACGATGTGGCGATGTCACGATGTGGTGATGTCATGTGACGATGTCATGATGTGGTGATGTCACGATGTGGTGATGTCACGATGTGGTGATGTCACGATGTGGTGATGTCACGATGTGGTGATGTCACGATGTGGCGATGTCACGATGTGGTGATGTCATGTGACGATGTCATGATGTGGTGATGTCATGATGTGGTGATGTCATGATGTGGTGATGTCACGATGTGGCGATGTCACGATGTGGTGATGTCACGATGTGGCGATGTCACGATGTGGTGATGTCACGATGTGGTGATGTCACGATGTGGCGATGTCACGATGTGGTGATGTCACGATGTGGTGATGTCACGATGTGGCGATGTCACGATGTGACGATGTCATGGCTTTAGAGCTAGTTTGGATCTGGTGGTTTAAGAAACACAAAATAATCATTAAAGTATTTTATCATAAAACACAATATTCACAACAACCAATAAAAGCATAAAACACATTAGTGTCTTTAAAATGGTAAAAACAGATCAAATAAACTAAACCTAACGTTAGATTTAAACTCTGCCAAAACTCTAATCTTAACTTCATGAACATAATCCGCTCCTAAATATGATATAAATATTTAATAAAAATAGTATAAAATAATAGAATGTCACCTTCCGGCCTGTGATGTGGGTGTAATTCCTCATTTGTCCAGCAGGGCTCAATCCAAGAGTCATCTTCAATCTGTGGATCGCGTCTGAGATATTTGTAGTGTGTAGGCCCCGCCCCCCGAGCCTGTCCTGTTCTATTTGTTTGCACCGTTTTAAACCTTAAACCTTCTTGTTTAACAGGATTCTCACGACATGAAGGGTCAAGGGTCAGTTTAGCCGCAATAACAGTATTTATATATTTATATATTTATACATATACAACACATCAGCCCAGGTCATGTCAGGTACTCATCAGTGATGAGGAGCTGCAGCAGCTAACAATAGGATTGATCTGGAGCGTTACAGGCCGTGAGGGGAACAAAACCTTTAGTTTAAACCTCGTCCGTCACTTTCTCTGCTTTGAACAGTCGCTCCAGTATTTTTAAACTTCTTGGACAGTTTTAATGTATTTTAAGCCAAAAACATCGATGTTGACGTTTTATCGTTAAAACTTTGTGTGTTTTCACCCGTTTTGTACTTCTGTGTCTCTTCTTTTTGGACAAACGCACTTTACTCGAGACAAGAGACGAAGGTTTATTTATTCCAATGATTTATATTGTTTTTAAAATGTTGGACCTGAAGTCGCCTTTTGAGCACGTTTTACAAATAAAAGCATCAAAAGAACCAAAACTGATTGATTTTCTCCTTAGGCTGAATGTTCCACAGACTCTTTAATTGTTGCAACTTGAGTTTAAATCATGTAATCAATAATTAGTTTGTTTAAAGGTAAAACACGAATGAAAAGAGTGACATTAAATCAAAATGTCAAAAAACAACAAACTTTCTGTTCATCAATAAAACATTTTATTCCCAAGTTCAGTTCATTATTTCTTTACAAACACATTTCTTTGGCTGTGTGTTTGTGGTTTAGAGGGGCCTCAAACACACACTCAGGCTCCTGATGTGGGTGTGGTTTAGAGGGACCTCAAACACACACTCAGGCTCCTGATGTGGGTGTGGTTTAGAGGGACCTCAAACACACACTCAGGCTCCTGATGTGGGTGTGGTTTAGAGGGACCTCAAACACACACTCAGGCTCCTGATGTGGGTGTGGTTTAGAGGGACCTCAAACACACACTCAGGCTCCTGATGTGGGTGTGGTTTAGAGGGACCTCAAACACACACTCAGGCTCCTGATGTGGGTGTGGTTTAGAGGGGCCTCAAACACACACTCAGGCTCCTGATGTGGGTGTGGTTTAGAGGGACCTCAAACACACACTCAGGCTCCTGATGTGGGTGTGGTTTAGAGGGACCTCAAACACACACTCAGGCTCCTGATGTGGGTGTGGTTTAGAGGGACCTCAAACACACACTCAGGCTCCTGATGTGGGTGTGGTTTAGAGGGGCCTCAAACACACACTCAGGCTCCTGATGTGGGTGTGGTTTAGAGGGACCTCAAACACACACTCAGGCTCCTGATGTGGGTGTGGTTTAGAGGGGCCTCAAACACACACTCAGGCTCCTGATGTGGGTGTGGTTTAGAGGGACCTCAAACACACACTCAGGCTCCTGATGTGGGTGTGGTTTAGAGGGGCCTCAAACACACACTCAGGCTCCTGATGTGGGTGTGGTTTAGAGGGACCTCAAACACACACTCAGGCTCCTGATGTGGGTGTGGTTTAGAGGGGCCTCAAACACACACTCAGGCTCCTGATGTGGGTGTGGTTTAGAGGGACCTCAAACACACACTCAGGCTCCTGATGTGGGTGTGGTTTAGAGGGACCTCAAACACACTCACACAGAAAGTAACAGTATCTGAACTCGACCAAAAGAAAGAACTGAACCAGAAAACACTTTATCCACAGTTTCTCTGACTCGAGTTCTGCTTCGTTTAATTCCTTGTAAAAGTCCAGTTTGAAGCTCACTTCAGGTTTGTGCTGCTGCAGGCCCCGCCTCTTCTTCTGCTCCGCCTCCAGTTTGTTTCTGCTGCTGTTGTGCGTCTGCAGCGCCCCCTGGTGGTGAGGGCAGTGCGCCTGCAGCGCCCCCTGGTGGTGAGGGCAGTGCGCCTGCAGCGCCCCCTGGTGGTGAGGGCAGTGCGCCTGCAGCGCCCCCTGGTGGTGAGGGCGGTGAGAGCAGACTGAGCAGCAGGTCCACGCTCTGAACCAGAACCAGGTCCAGGACTTTCCTCTCGTCGGGACTGAAGCGGACCAGGACGTGTTTGTCCACCGAGGTTCTGCCCAACGGTCGCCCGATGCCCACACGAAGGCGACGCATCACCTGCAGCAGGACACGCCCGTTATTCTAAGCTGTGTCTGATTCATACACTTATGACAGTATTATTATAACTCAGTCTCATAAGAACGAGACCTTTAGAGTGAATGCTTTGGTTTGGAGCGTCCCGCTGTGACTAATGTGGTCTTTAGCGGACGTGCAGTGACGTCTCGTGGCTTCACTGTTGTGGACGTTAAGAAAGACGAGCAGGTAAACACGGCAGAAAGATCACAGCTTTGGGCTGATACTGGAGTCATCCTGGACCCAAGATGGTCAATCTTGCTGTACAATTGGACGCACCAATCGTCAGGAAACAACAGACGAGTTTATTTCTACAGAATCACGAAAACCACGGAGAGAAATGGCTCTAACGCAGCACTGGACACAAGGCACAGTGGCCGAGGCAAAACTCTGTCTGTTGTTTCCTGACGATTGGTGCGTCCAATTGTACAGCAAGATTGACCCATCTTCAAAATCCCTTTTCAAGGTCCCTTCAAAATAAAATGAGGGAAATAGCGAGCATCATGCGGTCCCAGAGGATTTATAGGGACAGCAGCGTCTTGATTTACACAGACCTGGTGAACAGCAGAAATACAGACTCTATTGAAGGTTTGGACAATTTTCATCTGCTGCGGGCGACAGAACGAGAGGTGGAGGTCTGAAGAAGAGAGGAGGAGGTCTGAAGAGAGGTGGAGGTCTGAAGAAGAGAGGAGGAGGTCTGAAGAGAGGTGGAGGTCTGAAGAAGAGAGGTGAAGAAGAGAGGTCTGAAGAAGAGAGGAAGAGGTCTGAAGAAGAGAGGAAGAGGTCTGAAGAAGAGAGGAGGAGGTCTGAAGAAGAGAGGAGGAGGTCTGAAGAAGAGAGGAGGAGGTCTGAAGAAGAGAGGAGGAGGTCTGAAGAAGAGAGGAGGAGGTCTGAAGAAGAGAGGAGGAGGTCTGAAGAAGAGAGGAGGTCTGAAGAAGAGAGGAGGAGGTCTGAAGAGAGGTGGAGGTCTGAAGAAGAGAGGTGAAGAAGAGAGGTCTGAAGAAGAGAGGAAGAGGTCTGAAGAAGAGAGGAGGAGGTCTGAAGAAGAGAGGAGGAGGTCTGAAGAAGAGAGGAGGAGGTCTGAAGAAGAGAGGAGGAGGTCTGAAGAAGAGAGGAGGAGGTCTGAAGAAGAGAGGAGGAGGTCTGAAGAAGAGAGGAGGTCTGAAGAAGAGAGGTGAAGAAGAGAGGTCTGAAGAAGAGGTGAAGAAGAGAGGAGGAGGTCTGAAGAAGAGAGGTGAAGAAGAGAGGATGAGGTCTGAAGAAGAGAAGAGGAGGTCTGAAGAAGAGAGGTGAAGAAGAGAGGTCTGAAGAAGAGAGGTGAAGAAGAGAGGAGGAGGTCTGAAGAGAGGAGGAGGTCTGAAGAAGAGAGGAGGAGGTCTGAAGAAGAGAGGAGGAGGTCTGAAGAAGAGAGGAGGAGGTCTGAAGAAGAGAGGAAGAGGTCTGAAGAAGAGAGGAGGAGGTCTGAAGAAGAGAGGAGGAGGTCTGAAGAAGAGAGGAGGAGGTCTGAAGAAGAGAGGAGGTCTGAAGAAGAGAGGTGAAGAAGAGAGGTCTGAAGAAGAGAGGTGAAGAAGAGAGGAGGAGGTCTGAAGAAGAGAAGAGGAGGTCTGAAGAAGAGAGGAGGTCTGAAGAAGAGAGGTGAAGAAGAGAGGAGGAGGTCTGAAGAAGAGAAGAGGAGGTCTGAAGAAGAGAGGTGAAGAAGAGAGGTCTGAAGAAGAGAGGTGAAGAAGAGAGGAGGAGGTCTGAAGAGAGGAAGAGGACTGAAGAAGAGAGGTGGAGGTCTGAAGAAGAGAGGAAGAGGTCTGAAGAAGAGAGGAGGAGGTCTGAAGAAGAGAGGAGGAGGTCTGAAGAAGAGAGGAGGAGGTCTGAAGAAGAGAGGAGGAGGTCTGAAGAAGAGAGGAGGAGGTCTGAAGAAGAGAGGTGAAGAAGAGAGGAGGAGGTCTGAAGAAGAGAGGTGAAGAAGAGAGGAGGTCTGAAGAAGAGAGGTGAAGAAGAGAGGAGGAGGTCTGAAGAAGAGAAGAGGAGGTCTGAAGAAGAGAGGTGAAGAAGAGAGGAGGAGGTCTGAAGAGAGGAGGAGGACTGAAGAAGAGAGGTGGAGGTCTGAAGAAGAGAGGAAGAGGTCTGAAGAAGAGAGGAGGAGGTCTGAAGAAGAGAGGAGGAGGTCTGAAGAAGAGAGGAGGAGGTCTGAAGAAGAGAGGAGGAGGTCTGAAGAAGAGAGGAGGAGGTCTGAAGAAGAGAGGAGGAGGTCTGAAGAGAGGAGGAGGACTGAAGAAGAGAGGTGGAGGTCTGAAGAAGAGAGGAAGAGGTCTGAAGAAGAGAGGAGGAGGTCTGAAGAAGAGAGGAGGAGGTCTGAAGAAGAGAGGAGGAGGTCTGAAGAAGAGAGGAGGAGGTCTGAAGAAGAGAGGAGGAGGTCTGAAGAAGAGAGGAGGTCTGAAGAAGAGAGGTGAAGAAGAGAGGTCTGAAGAAGAGAGGTGAAGAAGAGAGGAGGAGGTCTGAAGAAGAGAGGTGAAGAAGAGAGGATGAGGTCTGAAGAAGAGAAGAGGAGGTCTGAAGAAGAGAGGTGAAGAAGAGAGGTCTGAAGAAGAGAGGTGAAGAAGAGAGGAGGAGGTCTGAAGAGAGGAGGAGGTCTGAAGAAGAGAGGTGGAGGTCTGAAGAAGAGAGGAGGAGGTCTGAAGAAGAGAGGAGGAGGTCTGAAGAAGAGAGGTGAAGAAGAGAGGAGGAGGTCTGAAGAAGAGAGGTGAAGAAGAGAGGAGGTCTGAAGAAGAGAGGTGAAGAAGAGAGGAGGAGGTCTGAAGAAGAGAAGAGGAGGTCTGAAGAAGAGAGGTGAAGAAGAGAGGTCTGAAGAAGAGAGGTGAAGAAGAGAGGAGGAGGTCTGAAGAGAGGAGGAGGTCTGAAGAGAGGAGGAGGACTGAAGAAGAGAGGTGGAGGTCTGAAGAAGAGAGGAGGAGGTCTGAAGAAGAGAGGAGGAGGTCTGAAGAAGAGAGGTGAAGAAGAGAGGAGGAGGTCTGAAGAAGAGAGGAGGAGGTCTGAAGAAGAGAGGTGAAGAAGAGAGGAGGTCTGAAGAAGAGAGGTGAAGAAGAGAGGAGGAGGTCTGAAGAAGAGAAGAGGAGGTCTGAAGAAGAGAGGTCTGAAGAAGAGAGGTGAAGAAGAGAGGAGGAGGTCTGAAGAGAGGAGGAGGACTGAAGAAGAGAGGTGGAGGTCTGAAGAAGAGAGGAGGAGGTCTGAAGAAGAGAGGAGGAGGTCTGAAGAAGAGAGGAGGAGGTCTGAAGAAGAGAGGTGAAGAAGAGAGGAGGAGGTCTGAAGAAGAGAGGTGAAGAAGAGAGGAGGTCTGAAGAAGAGAGGTGAAGAAGAGAGGAGGAGGTCTGAAGAAGAGAAGAGGAGGTCTGAAGAAGAGAGGTGAAGAAGAGAGGTCTGAAGAAGAGAGGTGAAGAAGAGAGGAGGAGGTCTGAAGAGAGGAGGAGGACTGAAGAAGAGAGGTGGAGGTCTGAAGAAGAGAGGAAGAGGTCTGAAGAAGAGAGGAGGAGGTCTGAAGAAGAGAGGAGGAGGTCTGAAGAAGAGAGGAGGAGGACTGAAGAAGAGAGGTGGAGGTCTGAAGAAGAGAGGAAGAGGTCTGAAGAAGAGAGGAGGAGGTCTGAAGAAGAGAGGAGGAGGTCTGAAGAAGAGAGGAGGAGGTCTGAAGAAGAGAGGAGGAGGTCTGAAGAAGAGAGGAGGAGGTCTGAAGAAGAGAGGAGGAGGTCTGAAGAAGAGAGGTGAAGAAGAGAGGAGGAGGTCTGAAGAAGAGAGGTGAAGAAGAGAGGAGGTCTGAAGAAGAGAGGTGAAGAAGAGAGGAGGAGGTCTGAAGAAGAGAAGAGGAGGTCTGAAGAAGAGAGGTGAAGAAGAGAGGAGGAGGTCTGAAGAGAGGAGGAGGACTGAAGAAGAGAGGTGGAGGTCTGAAGAAGAGAGGAAGAGGTCTGAAGAAGAGAGGAGGAGGTCTGAAGAAGAGAGGAGGAGGTCTGAAGAAGAGAGGAGGAGGTCTGAAGAAGAGAGGAGGAGGTCTGAAGAAGAGAGGAGGAGGTCTGAAGAAGAGAGGAGGAGGTCTGAAGAGAGGAGGAGGACTGAAGAAGAGAGGTGGAGGTCTGAAGAAGAGAGGAAGAGGTCTGAAGAAGAGAGGAGGAGGTCTGAAGAAGAGAGGAGGAGGTCTGAAGAAGAGAGGAGGAGGTCTGAAGAAGAGAGGAGGAGGTCTGAAGAAGAGAGGAGGAGGTCTGAAGAAGAGAGGAGGTCTGAAGAAGAGAGGTGAAGAAGAGAGGAGGAGGTCTGAAGAAGAGAGGTGAAGAAGAGAGGATGAGGTCTGAAGAAGAGAAGAGGAGGTCTGAAGAAGAGAGGTGAAGAAGAGAGGTCTGAAGAAGAGAGGTGAAGAAGAGAGGAGGAGGTCTGAAGAGAGGAGGAGGTCTGAAGAAGAGAGGTGGAGGTCTGAAGAAGAGAGGAGGAGGTCTGAAGAAGAGAGGAGGAGGTCTGAAGAAGAGAGGAGGAGGTCTGAAGAAGAGAGGTGAAGAAGAGAGGAGGAGGTCTGAAGAAGAGAGGTGAAGAAGAGAGGAGGTCTGAAGAAGAGAGGTGAAGAAGAGAGGAGGAGGTCTGAAGAAGAGAAGAGGAGGTCTGAAGAAGAGAGGTGAAGAAGAGAGGTCTGAAGAAGAGAGGTGAAGAAGAGAGGAGGAGGTCTGAAGAGAGGAGGAGGACTGAAGAAGAGAGGTGGAGGTCTGAAGAAGAGAGGAGGAGGTCTGAAGAAGAGAGGAGGAGGTCTGAAGAAGAGAGGTGAAGAAGAGAGGAGGAGGTCTGAAGAAGAGAGGAGGAGGTCTGAAGAAGAGAGGTGAAGAAGAGAGGAGGTCTGAAGAAGAGAGGTGAAGAAGAGAGGAGGAGGTCTGAAGAAGAGAAGAGGAGGTCTGAAGAAGAGAGGTCTGAAGAAGAGAGGTGAAGAAGAGAGGAGGAGGTCTGAAGAGAGGAGGAGGACTGAAGAAGAGAGGTGGAGGTCTGAAGAAGAGAGGAGGAGGTCTGAAGAAGAGAGGAGGAGGTCTGAAGAAGAGAGGTGAAGAAGAGAGGAGGAGGTCTGAAGAAGAGAGGTGAAGAAGAGAGGAGGTCTGAAGAAGAGAGGTGAAGAAGAGAGGAGGAGGTCTGAAGAAGAGAAGAGGAGGTCTGAAGAAGAGAGGTGAAGAAGAGAGGTCTGAAGAAGAGAGGTGAAGAAGAGAGGAGGAGGTCTGAAGAGAGGAGGAGGACTGAAGAAGAGAGGTGGAGGTCTGAAGAAGAGAGGAAGAGGTCTGAAGAAGAGAGGAGGAGGTCTGAAGAAGAGAGGAGGAGGTCTGAAGAAGAGAGGAGGAGGTCTGAAGAAGAGAGGAGGAGGTCTGAAGAAGAGAGGAGGAGGTCTGAAGAAGAGAGGAGGAGGTCTGAAGAAGAGAGGTGGAGGTCTGAAGAAGAGAGGTGGAGGTCTGAAGAAGAGAGGTGGAGGTCTGAAGAAGAGAGGAAGAGGTCTGAAGAAGAGAGGTGGAGGTCTGAAGAAGAGAGGTGGAGGTCTGAAGAAAAGAGGTGGAGGTCTGGCGGTGTATGTGAACACGAGCTGGTCCAAACCCGAACACTGCACAGTGAAGCAGCAGCTATGTAACAAGGATATTGAACTATTGGCTATTGGCATGAGGCCATATTATCTGGAGTTCTCACATGTGATTTTGATCGCAGTCTATGTGGCCCCGTCTGCCAATGCTGAAAATGCTTGTGAAGCACTGCTCTCCTGCACTTGTAGGCTACAAACACAGCATCCACAGGCTCTCTTCCTCATCTCTGGTGACTTTAACCACGCTTCTCCCTCTTCCGTTCTACCAACATACACCCAGTATGTTACCTGCCCCACCAGAGACAATAGAACAACACCAAGGAGGCTTATTCTTCTTCCCCCCTCCCTCCCCTGGGCAGCTCGGACCACAACCTTGTACATCTGAGGCCTGTGTATGAACCCATCGTGCGCAGGCAGCCTGTGGTGTCCCGTGAGGTGAGGATGTGGTCTGCTGAGAGCGAGAAGGCTCTGAGGGACTGCTTCAGCACCACTGTCTGGACTGAGCTTTATGACCCATATGGGGAGGACATCAACACCATCACAGAGTGCATCACGGACTACATCAACTTCTGTTCTGAGAACATTGTTCCCTCCCGGACGGTGCAGTGTTTTCCAAACAACAAGCCATGGATTAACCGTGAACTGAAGGCTCTGCTGAAGGAGAAGAAGAGAGCCTTCAGGTCAGGGAACAAGGAGGAGCTGAGGACTGTGCAGAAGGAGCTGAGGAGGAAGATCGGGCAGGCTGAGGCCGGCTACAGGAGGAGGATGGAGGAGCAGCTGCAGCAAAAGAACATTCAGGGAGTGTGGAGGAGCCTGAAAACCATCTCGGGCTTCAAAATCCCCCCTGCCCAGACAGAGGGGGATCTACAGTGGGTAAATGATTTATATGCTCACTTCTTGAGGTTTGATCGGTCACCCGCCCCTCCCCCTACACAGCTGCACGCTCCCTCTTCCACAGCTGGACAATGCCCTGCATCTGTCCCTCTTCGCTTATCTGCCCCGGACCATCAGCTCCCCACTTCGCCTGGACTCACCCATCCCCCCAGCACACGGTCCCCCTGCCAACCACTGACTGTCACAGCAGCACAGGTGAGGAGTGAGCTGAAGAGGATTTAAGTGAGGAAGGAGCAGGACCTGAGGCATCAGCCCCAGGCTCCTTAAGTCCTGCGCAGATGAACTGTGTGGAGTTATGGAGCATGTCTTCAACATGAGCCTGAAACTGAGGGTGGTACCACAGGTCTGAAGACCTCCTGTCTGGTACCACAGGTCTGAAGACCTCCTGTCTGGTACCACAGGTCTGAAGACCTCCTGTCTGGTACCTGTGCCCAAGACACAGCGCCCCAAAGACTTCAACAGCTTCATGCCAGTGGCTCTCACGTCCTGATGAAGACACTGGAGCGGCTGGTCCTGGACCACCTCCGCTCCACCGTGAGCTCAGCCATGGACCCGCTGCAGTTTGCATACTGGCCTGGCATTGGAGTGGAGGACGCCATCATCTCCTGCTGCACCGCTCTCTCTCTCACCTGGAGAAGCCTGGCAGCTCTGTGAGGATCCTGTTCTTTCATCTCTCCAGCGCCTTCAACACCATCAGCTCCTGAGGGACAAGCTGGAGACGGCTGGTGTGGAGTACGACCTGGCAGAGTGGATCCTGGACGACCTCACGGACCGACCCCAGTTTGTGAGAGCCCGGGACTGTGTGTCTGACACTCGGACCTGCAGTGTGGGGACCTGCAGTGTGGGGGCCCCAGGGCACTGTCCTCGCGCCCTCTCTTCACCCTTTACACTGCAGACTTCAGACATGACACGGACAGCTGTGTCCTGCAGAAGTTCTCTGATGACTCTGCCATCATCGGACTCATCACGGAGGACGATGACGAGGAGTACAGAGGACTGGAGCAGGACTTTGTGGACTGGTGTCAGCGGAACCACCTCCTCATCAACGCAGGGAAGACCAAGGAGATGGTGGTTTTCCGCAGACGCCACCCCACTGCCCCCTCACCAGTGAACATCCAGGGACGGGACATTGAGAGAGTGACTCATACAAGGACCTGGTGTTCATCTGAACCACAAACTGGACTGGACTCATAACACAGACGCACTGTACAGGAAGAGCCAGAGTCGGCTCCACCTCCTGAGGAGACTCAGGTCTTTTGGAGTGACAGGGCCGCTCCTGACAGGGCCACTCCTGACAGGGCCACTCCTGACAGGGCCACTCCTGAAGACCTTCTCTGACTCTGTGGTGGCATCAGCTCCTGTAGGTGTGGCCTGCTGGAGCAGCAGCATCACAGAGAGGGAGAGGAAGAAGCTGGACAGAGTCATCAAGAAGTCCAGCTCCGTCCTGGGCTGTCCTCTGGACTCGGTGCAGGAGGTGGGGGACAGAAGGGTCCTGGCTAGATTCACATCTATGCTTGACCATGAGTGCCACCCCCTGGAGCACACTCTGTCCCCTGCAGGACACTCTGTCCCCTGCAGGACACTCTGTCCTCTGCAGGACACTCTGTCCTCTGCAGGACACTCTGTCCCCTGCAGGACACTCTGTCCTCTCTGGAGAGCAGCTTCAGTGAGAGACTGATCCACCCTCGATGTGTGAAGGAAAGGTTTCGTAGGTCTTTCCTTCTGCTGCTGTCAGACTTTATAACAAACACTGTTAGTCCTGAACACTCACAATACTGACCTAACCTAATACTGATGTGCAATTCTGTCATATGTGCAATTACTGTGAAATTCATGTGCAATTTATGTGCAATTACTGTCGTGATCACATGGTATTTATGTAATTATTTATTTGTATCTTTATTATTTATTATTATGCACGTAGGGGAGTCAGAAGTATTTATGTCAATCCAAGCTCTTGTAACGTGTCAGTGCTTCAGCCGTGTAGAAGACCATTCGTTGCTCAGGTCATTGTATATGTCCTGTAGTGTCACTGTTACTGCAGGAGACACGTGACTCCCTGAAAACACCGGCTGGAACACGACTTTGGGCAGGAGCACGAGTCTGGACCTGTCACACCAAACTGAGGGTCTGAGGACCTCGCAGCATTTCAGGAAGCTCCGACATCACAGTGCGTGTGTCCGTGTGTTCTTGCCGCCCACAACGATTGCGCAACTGAATCACGTGACGTCAGGTGCACATCCTCTATACTATAGACCCTTTGACCCTGCAGCGTGTGGACTCGGACCCTTTGACCCGGCAGCGTGTGGACTCGGAACCTTTGACCCTGCAGCGTGTGGACTCGGACCCTTTGACCCTGCAGCGTGTGGACTCGGACCCTTTGACCCGGCAGCGTGTGGACTCGGACCCTTTGACCCTGCAGCGTGTGGACTCGGACCCTTTGACCCTGCAGCGTGTGGACTCGGACCCTTTGACCCGGCAGCGTGTGGACTCGGAACCTTTGACCCTGCAGCGTGTGGACTCGGACCCTTTGACCCTGCAGCGTGTGGACTCGGACCCTTTGACCCGGCAGCGTGTGGACTCGGACCCTTTGACCCTGCAGCGTGTGGACTCGGACCCTTTGACCCTGCAGCGTGTGGACTCGGACCCTTTGACCCTGCAGCGTGTGGACTCGGACCCTTTGACCCTGCAGCGTGTGGACTCAGACCCTTTGACCCTGCAGCGTGTGGACTCAGACCCTTTGACCCTGCAGCGTGTGGACTCAAAGGTAAAGTGAAGTCTTACGTCGGAGCCGAGACAGTCCACGCAGGAGCGAACGCCGTTGTGACCTCTGTGAACCAAACAAAGTCATATCATTGGCTCTTGCACGTGTCACTCAAGCTCTGATGTTCTGCTTCCACTTCCTGTTCTTTACCTGGCGCTTCCTCCCAGTTTGACCGCCATTTTCCCCAGAGGTTTGTCCAGTTCATCGTGAACCAGCAGCACATCGTCCGGTCTCACGCCGAACTTCCTCACTGCCCCGAGACACAGAGGAAACACTTTACTAAAACTACTCACTGCACCTCTTTCTCTCCCTCGGACCCTCTCACCCTCCCTCGGACCCCCTCAGACCCTCTCACCCTCCCTCGGACCCTCTCACCCCCCCTTGGACCCTCTCGGACCCCCTCACCCTCTCTCGGACCCTCTCGGACCCTCTCACCCTCCCTCGGACCCTCTCACCCTCCCTCGGACCCTCTCACCCTCCCTCAGACCCTCTCGGATCCTCTCGGACCCCCTCGGACCCTCTCGGACCCTCCCTCGGACCCTCTCACCCTCCCTCGGACCCTCTCGGACCCTCTCACCCTCCCTCGGACCCTCTCACCCTCCCTCGGACCCTCTCACCCGCCCTCGGACCCCCTCGGACCCTCTCTCGGACCCTCTCACCCTCTCTCGGACCCCCTCGGACCCTCTCTCGGACCCTCTCACCCTCTCTCACCCTACCTCGGACCCTGTCACCCTCCCTCGGACCCCCTCGGACCCTCTCACCCTCCCTCGGACCCTCTCACCCTCCCTCGGACCCTCTCGGACCCTCTCACCCTCCCTCGGACCCTCTCACCCTCCCTCGGACCCTCTCACCCTCCCTCGGACCCTCTCACCCTCTCTCACCCTACCTCGGACCCTCTCACCCTCCCTCGGACCCCCTCGGACCCTCTCACCCTCCCTCGGACCCTCTCGGACCCTCTCACCCTCCCTCGGACCCTCTCACCCTCCCTCGGACCCCGTCGGACCCTCTCACCCTCTCTCACCCTCTCTCACCCTCCCTCGGACCCTCTCACCCTCTCTCGGACCCCCTCTGACCCTCTCACCCTCTCTCGGACCCTCTCACCCTCTCTCACCCTCCCTCGGACCCTCTCACCCTCACTCGGACCCTCTCACCCTCTCTCGGACCCTCTCACCCTCTCTCACCTTCCCTCGGACCCTCTCACCCTCTCTCGGACCCTCTCACCCTCTCTCACCCTCCCTCGGACCCCCTCGGACCCTCTCTCGGACCCTCTCACCCTCTCTCACCCTACCTCGGACCCTCTCACCCTCCCTCGGACCCTCTCACCCTCCCTCGGACCCTCTCGGACCCTCTCACCCTCCCTCGGACCCTCTCACCCTCCCTCGGACCCTCTCGGACCCCCTCGGACCCTCTCACCCTCCCTCGGACCCTCTCACCCTCTCTCGGACCCTCTCACCCTCTCTCACCCTACCTCGGACCCTCTCACCCTCCCTCGGACCCCCTCGGACCCTCTCACCCTCTCTCGGACCCTCTCTCGGACCCTCTCACCCTCCCTCGGACCCTCACCCTCCCTCGGACCTTCTCGGACCTCCTCGGACCTTCTCGGACCCCCTCGGACCCTCTCACCCTCCCTCGGACCCTCTCACCCTCCCTCGGACCCTCTCACCCTCCCTCGGACCCTCTCACCCTCTCTCGGACCCTCTCACCCTCTCTCACCCTACCTCGGACCCTCTCACCCTCCCTCGGACCCCCTCGGACCCTCTCACCCTCCCTCGGACCCTCTCGGACCCTCTCACCCTCCCTCGGACCCTCTCACCCTCCCTCGGACCCCGTCGGACCCTCTCACCCTCTCTCACCCTCCCTCGGACCCTCTCACCCTCTCTCGGACCCCCTCTGACCCTCTCACCCTCTCTCGGACCCTCTCACACCCTCCCTCGGACCCTCTCACCCTCACTCGGACCCTCTCACCCTCTCTCGGACCCTCTCACCCTCTCTCACCTTCCCTCGGACCCTCTCACCCTCTCTCGGACCCTCTCACCCTCTCTCACCCTCCCTCGGACCCCCTCGGACCCTCTCTCGGACCCTCTCACCCTCTCTCACCCTACCTCGGACCCTCTCACCCTCCCTCGGACCCTCTCACCCTCCCTCGGACCCTCTCGGACCCTCTCACCCTCCCTCGGACCCTCTCACCCTCCCTCGGACCTTCTCGGACCCCCTCGGACCTTCTCGGACCCCCTCGGACCCTCTCACCCTCCCTCGGACCCTCTCACCCTCTCTCGGACCCTCTCACCCTCTCTCACCCTACCTCGGACCCTCTCACCCTCCCTCGGACCCCCTCGGACCCCCTCGGACCCTCTCTCGGACCCTCTCTCGGACCCTCTCACCCTCCCTCGGACCCTCACCCTCCCTCGGACCTTCTCGGACCCCCTCGGACCTTCTCGGACCCCCTCGGACCCTCTCACCCTCCCTCGGACCCTCTCACCCTCTCTCGGACCCTCTCTCACCCTCCCTCGGACCCCCTCGGACCCTCTCAACCTCCCTCGGACCCTCTCACCCTCTCTCACCCTCCCTCGGACCCTCTCACCCTCCCTCGGACCCTCTCACCCTCTCTCGGACCCCCTCGGACCCTCTCACCCTCTCTCACCCTCCCTCGGACCCTCTCACCCTCCCTGGGACCCCCTCAGACCCTCTCACCCTCTCTCGGACCCTCTCACCCTCCCTCGGACCCTCTCACCCTCTCTCGGACCCTCTCACCCTCTCTCACCCTCCCTCGGACCCTCTCGGACCCCCTCGGACCCTCTCACCCTCCCTCGGACCCTCTCACCCTCTCTCGGACCCCCTCGGACCCTTTCACCCTCTCTCGGACCCTCTCACCCTCTCTCACCCTCCCTCGGACCCTCTCACCCTCTCTCGGACCCTCTCACCCTCTCTCACCCTCCCTCGGACCCTCTCGGACCCCCTCGGACCCTCTCACCCTCCCTCGGACCCTCTCTCGGACCCTCTCTCACCCTCCCTCGGACCCTCTCACCCTCCCTCGGACCCTCTCGGACCCTCTCACCCTCCCTCGGACCCCCTCGGACCCTCTCACCCTCCCGCGGACCCTCTCGGACCCTCTCACCCTCCCTCGGACCCCCTCGGACCCTCTCACCCACTCTCACCCTCCCTCGGACCCTCTCACCCTCCCTCACCCTCCCTTGGACCCTCTCACCCTCCCTCGGACCCTCTCGGACCCCCTCGGACCCTCTCGGACCTTCTCACCCTCTCTCGGACCCTCTCGGACCCTCTCACCCACTCTCACCCTCCCTCGGACCCTCTCACCCTCCCTCGGACCCTCTCGGACCCTCTCACCCTCTCTCACCCTCCCTCGGACCCTCTCACCCTCCCTCACCCTCCCTTGGACCCTCTCACCCTCCCTCGGACCCCCTCGGACCCTCTCGGACCTTCTCACCCTCTCTCGGACCCTCTCACCCTCCCTCGGACCCTCTCGGACCCTCTCACCCTCTCACCCTCCCTCGGACCCTCTCACCCTCCCTCGGACCCTCTCGGACCCTCTCACCCACTCTCACCCTCCCTCGGACCCTCTCACCCTCCCTCGGACCCTCTCGGACCCTCTCACCCTCTCTCACCCTCCCTCGGACCCTCTCACCCTCCCTCACCCTCCCTTGGACCCTCTCACCCTCCCTCGGACCCTCTCGGACCCCCTCGGACCCTCTCACCCACTCTCACCCTCCCTCGGACCCTCTCACCCTCCCTCGGACCCTCTCACCCTCTCTCACCCTCCCTCGGACCCTCTCACCCTCCCTCACCCTCCCTTGGACCCTCTCACCCTCCCTCGGACCCCCTCGGACCCTCTCGGACCTTCTCACCCTCTCTCGGACCCTCTCACCCTCCCTCGGACCCTCTCGGACCCTCTCACCCTCTCTCACCCTCCCTCGGACCCTCTCACCCTCCCTCGGACCCTCTCGGACCCTCTCACCCACTCTCACCCTCCCTCGGACCCTCTCACCCTCCCTCGGACCCTCTCGGACCCTCTCACCCTCTCTCACCCTCCCTCGGACCCTCTCACCCTCCCTCACCCTCCCTCACCCTCCCTTGGACCCTCTCACCCTCCCTCGGACCCTCTCGGACCCCCTCGGACCCTCTCGGACCTTCTCACCCTCTCTCGGACCCTCTCACCCTCCCTCGGACCCCCTCGGACCCTCTCGGACCCTCTCACCCTCTCTCACCCTCCCTCGGACCCTCTCACCCTCCCTCACCCTCCCTCACCCTCCCTTGGACCCTCTCACCCTCCCTCGGACCCTCTCGGACCCCCTCGGACCCTCTCGGACCTTCTCACCCTCTCTCGGACCCTCTCACCCTCCCTCGGACCCCCTCGGACCCTCTCGGACCCTCTCACCCTCTCTCACCCTCCCTCGGACCCTCTCACCCTCCCTCACCCTCCCTCACCCTCCCTTGGACCCTCTCACCCTCCCTCGGACCCTCTCGGACCCCCTCGGACCCTCTCGGACCTTCTCACCCTCTCTCACCCTCTCTCACCCTCCCTCGGACCCTCTCGGACCTTCTCACCCGCTCTGGCCACGGCGGTCCCGTTCACGTTCATCAGTAGTTTGGGTTTGAGCAGAATCAGTCGCTGCGTCTCCAGCTCGCACACCACAAGCTCCGCCCACAGCTGACGGTCGCCGCGCCAACGGCCCGACGCCCCCAAACGCCCCGCCAGAGCGTCCAGCACGGCCCGGCCCACGTTGTGCCTCGTGCCGTCCATCCCTGGGTTCCCCAGGCCCACCACCTGAAGGGGCACAAGTACTCGAGTAACAGGTACAAGTACTCGAGTAACACATGTACAAGTACTCGAGTAACAGGTACAAGTACTCGAGTAACACATGTACAAGTACTCGAGTACACAGACTTTGTTATAAAAGGTCTTTGTGTTTTAGAGTCGGTTTAGTCCTGTTGACAGTTATTTTAATATTTATTTAATACGATTCAAGAATATTCAGATTTATTCTTGCAACTCTATATTAAATAAAATAAACAATAATTCATATTTGTGTTTAAACTTATAAAGAACAAATAAAGAGTCAAAACGATACATTTACCTGGAGTTGTTATTTTAACATTATACAAGAAGATTGTTATGGCCCAAACAAACAGGAAAAGTATTATAAATGACATAAATGTATAAATTAAGACAATAATGTGATTTCTGACCATTTTCCGCCGCGTTTCCGTGTGAAGCTCCGTCTGCATCGGGCTCGGCACAAGTCGGCTCAGAACTCGGCTCAAAACTCGACGCATTTTCTTCAAATTCACCACAAAATGGACCAGATCCTTCAACAACTGCGATAAACGTCGACAAACGCGAGCGGCCATCGACGGGCCTGACGTTCGGCACAGACAAAAAACATGTTCACAACTTAAACGAGACAAAACGACGCGGTTTGTGCGGCTTTTGACTGACGCGCGCTCCCGTAATGTGGCGTTATTAAGCGGCTTCAAATGGCGTGACACGAGCGGGACTTCTGCATCACACGCGCGGCATCAGGAGGACGCGGAGGACATGTTTATGGACACGAGCCGATCCGTGTGAGCTCAAAAGACACAAAATCCTCCAAAAAACACGAGTAAACGTAAGATTTAATGCACAAAAGTAACAGATCCACGGTTAAAAGTCACGTGGTCAGCGCTATGTTGGACAGAGACGTGAACCTGGAGCGCCCCCTGTCGAGCGGGAGGCGGAACCTTTCATGTTTTACAAATAGAAACTAATAACAGATTATGAATGTGAGAGAATGTGGACTACACCACATGACTGTCCCCGCGCTGTGGTCAGTCTGACCTGTCCACAGTGACGGGTCAGACTGTGACGGGTCAGTCGAGCTGGACGAGACCATTCAGAGCCACAGTCCTGCTCTGGTCACAGCGTCTTTACATATTTACACGTTTAATATATTAAAGTTAAAAACAGTTATATCATATTTTTGTGATGATTTGATCTTGTTGTACATTTGTTGTCCACTAGAGGGCAGCAGAGCCACTCACTGGACATCTGTGTTTCCTGCTCAGAATCAGAAAAGGTTTATTTCCTCTGAACATTATTCACAAACATAAAACAATGAATAAGTCGTAACAATAATAATAAAAAATATTGAGATTAAAAAATAGGCATAAAATGTACAAACATTTACAGTTGTACAGATACATTTGTAGTGACCGGCAGGTTGTGGGTCAGACTCTTGAGCGCCCCCTACAGTAACAGTCCTGCAGCTGTTTGCAGCCTGAGCTCAGCGTCTCACTGTACGTCACGTCAAACTAACTATTATTTCAGTTTTCTTCTCATTCAACAATAACCTGAGGCATCAGCCCCAGCTCCTTAAGTCCTGCAGATGAACTGTGTGGAGTTATGGAGCATGTCTTCAACATGAGCCTGAAGCTGAGGGTGGTACCACAGGTCTGAAGACCTCCTGTCTGGTACCACAGGTCTGAAGACCTCCTGTCTGGTACCACAGGTCTGAAGACCTCCTGTCTGGTACCACAGGTCTGAAGACCTCCTGTCTGGTACCTGTGCCTAAGACACCGCGCCCCAAAGACCTCAACAGCTTCAGGCCGGTGTCTCTCACGTCCTGATGAAGACACTGGAGTTGGTCCTGGACCACCTCCACTCCACCGTGAGCTCAGCCATGGACCCGCTGCAGTTTGCATATCGGCCTGTGGAGGACGCCGTCATCTCCTGCTGCACCGCTCTCTCTCTCACCTGGAGAAGCCTGGCAGCTCTGTGAGGATCCTGTTCTTTCATCTCTCCAGAGCCTTCAACACCATCAGCTCCTGAGGGACAAGCTGGAGACGGCTCCTGAGGGACAAGCTGGAGACGGCTGGTGTGGAGTATGACCTGCAGAGTGGATCCTGGACGACCTCACAGACCGACCCCAGTTTGTGAGAGCCCGGAACTGTGTGTCTGACACTCGGACCTGCAGTGTGGGGAACCTGCAGTGTGGGGGACCTGCAGTGTGGGGACCTGCAGTGTGGGACCTGCAGTGTGGGGGACCTGCAGTGTGGGGGACCTGCAGTGTGGGGACCTGCAGTGTGGGGGCCCTGCAGTGTGGGGGACCTGCAGTGTGGAGGACCTGCAGTGTGGGGGACCTGCAGTGTGGGGACCTGCAGTGTGGAGGACCTGCAGTGTGGGGACCTGCAGTGTGGAGGACCTGCAGTGTGGGGGACCTGCAGTGTGGGGACCTGCAGTGTGGGACCTGCAGTGTGGGGGACCTGCAGTGTGGGGACCTGCAGTGTGGAGGACCTGCAGTGTGGGGGATCTGCAGTGTGGGGACCTGCAGTGTGGGGACCCCAGGGCACTGTCCTCGCGCCCTTTCTCTTCACCCTTTACACTGCAGACCTCAGACATGACACGGACAGCTGTGTCCTGCAGAAGTTCTGCCATCATCGGACTCATCACGGACGACGATGACGCGGAGGACAGAGGACTGGAGAAAGGACTTTGTGGAACCTCCTCCTCATCAACGCGGGGAAGACCAAGGAGAGGCCACGCCCCCCTCACCAGTGAACATCCAGGGACGGGACAGGCCACGCCCCCCTCACCAGTGAACATCCAGGGACGGGACAGGCCACGCCCCCCTCACCAGTGAACATCCAGGGATGGGACAGGCCACGCCCCCCTCACCAGGGACGGGACATTGAGAGAGTGACTCATACAAGGACCTGGTGTTTCATCTGAACCACAAACTGGACTCATAACACAGACTGAACAGGAAGAGCCAGAGTCGGCTCCACCTCCTGAGGAGACTCAGGTCTTTTGGAGTGACAGGGCCGCTCCTGACAGGGCCACTCCTGACAGGGCCGCTCCTGAAGACCTTCTCCTCCTCTGTGGTGCATCAGCTCCTGTAGGTGTGGTCATCACAGAGAGGGAGAGGAAGAAGCTGGACAAAGCTCCGTCCTGGGCTGTCCTCTGGACTCGGGGCAGGAGGTGGGGGACAGGAGGGTCCTGGCTAGAATCACATCTATGCTGGACCATGAGTGTCGCCCCCTGCAGGACACTCTGTCCCCTGCAGGACACTCTGTCCCCTGCAGGACACTCTGTCCGCTCTGGAGAGCAGCTTCAGTGAGAGACTGATCCACCCTCGATGTGTGAAGGAGACGTTTCACAGTCTGTCCTTCTGCTGCTGTCAGACTCTACAACAAACACAGTCATATCCATGTGCAATACTGTCATACCCATGTGCAATACTGTCATACCCATGTGCAATACTGTCATACCCATGTGCAATACTGTCATACCCGTGTGCAATACTGTCATACCCGTGTGCAATACTGTCATACCCGTGTGCAATACTGTCATACCCGTGTGCAATACTGTCATACCCGTGTGCAATACTGTCATACCCGTGTGCAATACTGACATACCCGTGTGCAATACTGTCATACCCGTGTGCAATACTGACATACCCGTGTGCAATACTGTCATACCCGTGTGCAATACTGTCATACCCGTGTGCAATACTGTCATACCCGTGTGCAATACTGACATACCCGTGTGCAATACTGTCATACCCGTGTGCAATACTGTCATACCCGTGTGCAATACTGTCATACCCGTGTGCAATACTGACATACCCGTGTGCAATACTGTCATACCCGTGTGCAATACTGTCATGCCCGTGTGCAATACTGTCATGCCCGTGTGCAATACTGTCATACCCGTGTGCAATACTGACATACCCGTGTGCAATACTGTCATACCCGTGTGCAATACTGTCATACCCGTGTGCAATACTGTCATACCCGTGTGCAATACTGTCATACCCGTGTGCAATACTGTCATACCCGTGTGCAAAACTGACATACCCGTGTGCAATACTCTCATACCCGTGTGCAATACTGTCATACCCGTCCGCAATACTGTCATACCCGTGTGCAATACTGTCATACCCGTGTGCAATACTGTCATACCCGTGTGCAATACTGTCATACCCGTGTGCAATATTGTCATACCCATGTGCAATATTGTCATACCCATGTGCAATATTGTCATACCCATGTGCAATACTGACATACCATGTGCAATACTGTCGCACCTCTGTCATACCCATGTGCAATACTGGCATACCATGTGCAATACTGTCATACCCATGTGCAATACTGTCATACCATGTGCAATACTGTCATACCATGTGCAATACTGTCATACCACGTGCAATACTGTCATACCACGTGCAATACTGTCATACCACGTGCAATACTGTCACACCCATGTGCAATACTGTCACACCCATGTGCAATACTGTCGCACCCCTGTCATACCCATGTGCAATACTGTCATACCCATGTGCAATACTGTCATACTCATGTGCAATACTGTCATACCCATGTGCAATACTGTCACACCCCATGTGCAATACTGTCATACCCATGTGCAATACTGTCATACCCATGTGCAATACTGTCATACTCATGTGCAATACTGTCATACCCATGTGCAATACTGTCACACCCCATGTGCAATACTGTCATACCCATGTGCAATACTGTCATACCCATGTGCAATACTGTCACACCCCATGTGCAATACTGTCACAACCCATGTGCAATACTGACATACCATGTGCAATACTGTCACACCCATGTGCAATACTGTCACACTCATGTGCAATACTGTCGCACCCCTGTCATACCCATGTGCAATGCTGACATACCCATGTGCAATACTGACATACCATGTGCAATACTTTCACACCATGTGCAATACTGTCATACCATGTGCAATACTGTCATACCACGTGCAATACTGTCATACCACGTGCAATACCTTCATACCATGTGCAATACTGTCACACCCATGTGCAATACTGTCGCACCCCTGTCATACCCATGTGCAATACTGTCATACCCATGTGCAATACTGTCATACCCATGTGCAATACTGTCATACTCATGTGCAATACTGTCATACCCATGTGCAATACTGTCACACCCATGTGCAATACTAACATACCCATGTGCAATACTGTCATACCCATTTGCAATACTAACATACCCATGTGCAATACTGACATACCATGTGCAATACTGTCATACCATGTGCAATACTGTCATACCATGTGCAATACTGTCATACCATGTGCAATACTGTCATACCACGTGCAATACTGTCATACTCATGTGCAATACTGTCATACCCATGCGCAATATTGACATACTCATGTGCAATATTGACATACCACGTGCAATACTGTCATACCCATGTGCAATACTGTCATACCCGTGTGCAAAACTGACATACCCGTGTGCAATACTGTCATACCCGTGTGCAATACTGTCATACTCATGTGCAATACTGTCATCATCCTGGTGCAATATTCTCCGTCCATATAACTGCTGTAAATAACATTGTTACTGATTTTGTCCTGAGCAAAGTTCATTTGTATCAAAGCTTTTTAACCGATCATGAGCCGAACATGAACAATATGAATACTTTTCATAAATCGATGAATAACAGACACATGTCCCAGCGTCCCATGTCCTTGGACACATGTCCCAGCATCCCGTGTCCTTAGACACATGTCCCACCATCCCATGTCCTTGGACACATGTCCCAGCATCCCGTGTCCTTAGACACATGTCCCAGCGTCCCATGTCCTTAGACACATGTCCCACCGTCCCATGTCCTTAGACACATGTCCCAGCGTCCCATGTCCTTAGACACATGTCCCAGCGTCCCATGTCCTTAGACACATGTCCCGGCGTCCCATGTCCTTAGACACATGTCCCGGCGTCCCATGTCCTTAGACACATGTCCCAGCGTCCCATGTCCTTAGACACATGTCCCAGCGTCCCATGTCCTTAGACACATGTCCCAGCGTCCCATGTCCTTAGACACATGTCCCAGCGTCCCATGTCCTTAGACACATGTCCTAGCGTCCCATGTCCTTAGACACCTGTCCCAGCGTCCTCTGTCCTTAGACACATGTCCCAGCGTCCCATGTCTCTAGACACTCCCTCGTGTCACGTTCTGAGGATGTTGACATTGGCCTGTAGTTGGTCAACAATTGTTTGTCTTTTATAGTTTGGACACTTTGTCCAGTTTCTGACGCCTCAATAACTCACAACGTTGACCATAAAGCGCCGTCCAAAAAGCTGTCCAACTTGGGACGGTTCAGCCACTGCCGCTTAGCCGCCGCCGCTAAGCCACCGCCGCTTAGCCACAGCCGCTTAGCCACAGCCGTTTAGCCACCGCCGTTAAGCCACCGCCGCTTAGCCACCACCGTTTAGCCACCGCCGCTTAGCCACCGCCGCTAAGCCACCGCCGCTTAGCCACCGCCGTTTAGCCACCGCCGCTTAGCCACCGCCGCTAAGCCACCGCCGCTTAGCCACCGCCGTTTAGCCACAGCCGCTTAACATTCAGATAAAAATATATCACTTCATTTGGCGCAGATTCAGTGTTGGTGCCGCTCTCTGATTGGTTCATCTGTTTTGTCTTTGTTTTAGTTCATGCAAATGTGTGTTTTTAGTTATCGATTTAGCCACCAATATGACACTGTCAAAAATATTTCGGTCGACTAAATAACACACAATTCTATGACCTGAACGCTGAACGCTTGTGCAACGATGGTGGTTTTTACAGCTGAATCAGATCAACTGAATAAAACCTTTAAATGTCAAAATGGAAACGATGGAAAAAACACAATTTTCTTGCCTCAAAATGGTATTAAAGCTTGACAAAAGCGGTTGTTGTCGTGCGTTGGGCCGTTCTGTGCCGGGCCGAGGCTCAGCCCGTCTCTCTCACAGTCTGTTCCACGTCTCGTTCCTGTCGGGTCGGGCCGTGGCGGTGGGTGGGCCGGCTCTGAGCGGGGCAGACGGCCTCGTAAAGCCTGAGAAGTGTTGGGTGCAATAAACGTCTCGAGTTACGGCTGCGGCTTGGCCCGGCGGCCCACATTCCCCGCGGCCCGGCCCTGTTTGGTCTACGAGTCCAGACGTTTGTAGTCTTTGGGTCGGGTGACGAGTGGGGAAGGGAGCGGGCCGGGCCTCGGAGCATTAGAGCGACGGCGTAAAACACGGCTCGTGTTGAAATGTGGTGCGAGTTTGACACTTTCAGACAAAAGTACAGTCTGGGCCGGGTGGGTCTGGGCCGGGTGAGTCTGGCCTGGGTCGGTCTGGGCCGGGTGAATCTGGCCCGGGTCGGTCTGGGCCGGGTCGGTCTGGGCCTGGTGGGTCTGGGCCGGGTGAGTCTGGGCCTGGTGGGTCTGGGCCGGGTGGGTCTGGGTCGGGTGGCTCTGGGCCTGGTGGGTCTGGGCCGGGTAGATCTGGGCCTGGTGGGTCTGGGCCGGGTGAGTCTGGGCCGGGTCGGTCTGGGCCTGGTGGGTCTGGGCCGGGTGGATCTGGGCCTGGTGGGTCTGGGCCGGGTGAGTCTGGGCCGGGTCGGTCTGGGCCTGGTGGGTCTGGGCCGGGTGGATCTGGGCCCTAACCCTGACCCAGTGTCTGAAGCGTATCGAGGGCCATATTGGGGCCGCGGCGTCTGATCCATCACTGACCATGAAAATAACTTTTATAACTAAGAACGTGGCATTATTGAATCAAAATCTCAAATGACAATAATTTATGTAAATACAACAGAACATGATTTAAACACAACAGAACATGATTTAAACACAACAGAACATGATTTAAACACAACAGAACATGATTTAAACACAACAGAACATGATTTAAACACAACAGAACATGATTTAAATAAGTTAGACATGTTTCCACAGTTGAACTCTCTCTGCTCTGGGCCTTTACGAGCACATTAGGCCCAAAGTGTGTTCTCCTGGAGCAGACGGCCAGGCCTCCCCCGAGTCTCGTCCACGTTTACTCATGTTGGACAGGTAGAGGCGCTCTGGGTGTGCAGCGCTCGTAAATCCACGCTCAGACACACACATGGCCTTATCTCGGTCCAGCGTCTCCAGCGAGCAGCGAGCAGCGAGCAGCGAGCAGCGAGCAGCGAGCAGAACTAAACCAGGACTCAGAGCCGGGACCTGGACTTCAGTCAGACTTGTGCTGGGATTGTGATGACTTGAGACTTGGACTTCTCAAAATAATAAAAGTTAAAATAAAATAAAAGATTCCAGAGCGTTTTCTCTTCACTGTTGGATGTTCTTTTTGTGCTTATTTTTACAGAACAATTGCAACACCTGCAAGTGCAAAACCACCAGCTGTTTGGGTCATTTGGATTTTCCCTTTCCTGGATACGGCAGAAAAATGTATTATTGTTGTCTTTTTTCATGAGTCTGTTCTGTATCGAGGGTTGAAGGTTTTCGATCATCGATTAGTCAATTCAGAAGTGGATGATGTCTCGCTCCTTTGTAATATTCAAACTTATTTGTATGAATCGCAGCAGAAAGTCTGGGGAGAGCGAGCTGGAGTTTGGACTGAACAGTTTCATCTGCCTTTTCACTTAGGTTTCACTTGACAAAGTAGATTTATGCAAGATCCTAATTATTTTGCCAGTGCCACGCCCTCTTTTAGTCGCTTCATAACAGGGTCAATCTTTAGTCAGCCTTAAGTGCACTTTTTCAGGCTGGAATGATTTTTGCTCAAAGTAAAAGGATCTTCATCTCAAAGACATGATCAGGTCACTTCCAGCCGTTGAGATCCTTGAGGCGGCTCACGTTGGTGTCGAGATCCTTGAGGCGGCTCACGTTGGTGTCGAGATCCTTGAGGCGGCTCACGTTGGTGCTGAGATCCTTGAGGCGGCTCACGTTGGTGCTGAGATCCTTGAGGCGGCTCACGTTGGTGTCGAGATCCTTGAGGCGGCTCACGTTGGTGCTGAGATCCTTGAGGCGGCTCACGTTGGTGCTGAGATCCTTGAGGCGGCTCACGTTGGTGCTGAGATCCTTGAGGCGGCTCACGTTGGTGTCGAGATCCTTGAGGCGGCTCACGTTGGTGCTGAGATCCTTGAGGCGGCTCACGTTGGTGTCGAGATCCTTGAGGCGGCTCACGTTGGTGCTGAGATCCTTGAGGCGGCTCACGTTGGTGCTGACATCCTTGAGGCGGCTCACGTTGGTGTCGAGATCCTTGAGGCGGCTCACGTTGGTGCTGACATCCTTGAGGCGGCTCACGTTGGTGTCGAGATCCTTGAGGCGGCTCACGTTGGTGCTGAGATCCTTGAGGCGGCTCACGTTGGTGTCGAGATCCTTGAGGCGGCTCACGTTGGTGTCGAGATCCTTGAGGCGGCTCACGTTGGTGCTGAGATCCTTGAGGCGGCTCACGTTGGTGTCGAGATCCTTGAGGCGGCTCACGTTGGTGTCGATATCCTTGAGGCGGCTCACGTTGGTGTCGAGATCCTTGAGGCGGCTCACGTTGGTGTCGAGATCCTTGAGGCGGCTCACGTTGGTGTCGAGATCCTTGAGGCGGCTCACGTTGGTGCTGAGATCCTTGAGGCGGCTCACGTTGGGGTCGAGATCCTTGAGGCGGCTCACGTTGGTGTCGAGATCCTTGAGGCGGCTCACGTTGGTGTCGAGATCCTTGAGGCGGCTCACGTTGGTGCTGAGATCCTTGAGGCGGCTCACGTTGGTGTCGAGATCCTTGAGGCGGCTCACGTTGGTGCTGAGATCCTTGAGGCGGCTCACGTTGGTGTCGAGATCCTTGAGGCGGCTCACGTTGGTGCTGAGATCCTTGAGGCGGCTCACGTTGGTGCTGAGATCCTTGAGGCGGCTCACGTTGGTGTTGGTGTGGAACAGCGGCAGAGTGGGCGTGTCCTGGTCGCTCTTCTTCATGGGAATCGCCCACACTGTCCACTTCTTCTGTTTCTTCTCGATCTTTTCTGCTTTCTCTTTAGTCGAACCGGGCGACAAAGTCTGCAAAAAACAAACATCAGTTAGACTTTTCTGTCTGTGAATAAAGAGACCAAAGTGTGAGGACTAGAACTGTAATGATTTATCCACTAATTGTGACTAATCCACTGTAAAGACAAATCTGTCCATCTATTCATCGTCTTCTGCTTATCCGGGGCCTGGTCGCGGGGGCAGCAGTCTGAGCAGGGACTCCCAGACTTTCGTTTCCTCAGACACTTCCTGCACCGATCCGCCTGTCGATCTCACGCTCCATCCTTCCCTCACTCGTGAACAAGACCCCGAGATACTTGAACTCCTCCACTTGGCAAGGACTCCCCACCCACCTGAAGAGGGCAAGACACCTTTTTCCGGTCGAATACCATGACCTCGGATTTGGAGCTGATTCTCATCCCAGACGCTTCCCTCTCGTCCCAGTGCAGCTGCAGGTCCAGGTTTGATGGAGCCTCAGGACAACATCGTCTGCAAACAGCAGAGATGAGATCCTGTGGTCCCCAAACCGGACACCCTCCGACCCCTGACCACACCCTCTGACCCCTGACTGTACCTAGAAATTCTGTCCATAAAAACTATGAACAGAACCGGTGACAAAACGCAGCCCTGAGGAGTACCCTCACTGGGAACAGGTCTGACTTACTGCAGTGAACACAGCTCCTGCTCCTGTCAGACAGGAACCGGACAGCCCTGAGCAAAGGGCTCCGGACCCGGTACTCCCGGAGCACCCCCCAAAGGACACCCCGAGGGACACGGTCCAAAGTCTTCTCCAGATCCACAAAGCACATGTGACTGTGCAAACTCCCATGAACCCTCGAGCACCCGATGGAGAGTTTGGAGCTGGTCCAGTGTTGCACCACCAGGACCTAAACCTGCTCCTCCTGAATCTGAGGTTCTATGGGTCAGATTCTCCTCCAGGACCTGGAACAGACCTTATGGGAGGCTGAGGAGTGTGATCCCTCTGTAGGTGGACACACCCTCTGGTCCCCCTTTTTGAACAGAGGGACCACCACCCGGGTCTGCCAGAGACACTGTCCCCGACCGCCACGCCCTGTTACAGAGACGTGTCAGAGACAGTCCTACAACATCCAGAGACTTTAGGTCCTCAGGATCTCATCCCGGGGCCACTGAGGAGCCACTGAGGAGCCACTGAGGAGCCGCTGAGGAGCCACTGAGGAGCCACTGAGGAGCCACCGAGGAGCCACTGAGGAGCCACTGAGGAACCACTGAGGAGCCACTGAGGAGCCAACAACCTCAGTGACTTCAGCTTGGGTGATGGACGAGTCGGCCTCTGAGTCCTCAGTCTCTGCTTCCTCTTCAGAAGACGTGACTGAGGAATTAAGGACGTCCTCAAAGTCCTTCCACCGTCCGACCACATCCCCAGTCGAGGTCAGAGGTCAGAGGTCAGAGGTCAGCAGGTCTCCACCTGCACCGTAAACGCTGTTGGTGAAGCACTGCTTCCTCCTCCTGAGGCGCCGGACGTTTTGCCAGAATTTCTTTGGGGCCGACCGATAGTCCTCCTCCAGGGCCTCCCCAAACTCCTCCCCAAACTCCTCCCCAAACTCCTCCCCGAACTCCTCCCCAAACTCCTCCCCAAACTCCTCCCCGAACTCCTCCCCAAACTCCTCCCCAAACTCCTCCCCGAACCCCTCCCCAAACTCCTCCCCAAACTCCTCCCCAAACTCCTCCCCGAACTCCTCCCAGCCCCGGGTTTTTGCCTCTGTGACAGCACAAGCTGTGGCTCGCTTGACCTGCCGATACCTGTCGATGACCTCAGGAGACCTATAGGCCAGAGAGGCCTGTAGGTCTCCTTCTTCAGCCTGACGACATCCCTTACTTCCGGTGTCCACCACCGGGTTCGGGGGTTGCCGCCGCGACAGGCACCGGAGACCATGTGACCACAGCTCAGAGCAGCCGCATCAACAATGGAGGCCGAGAACATGGTCCACTCGGACTCAATGTCCCCAGCCTCCCCCAGGACATGACCTAGAGGTGTGAGGTGAAGACCCTCCTGACAGAGGCTCCACTAGACGTTCCCAACAGACCCCACAATGCACTTGGGCCAAGTCGGTCCGGCTTCATCCTCCACCAGAGGATCCAACTCATCACCAGGTGGTGCTCTACAGCTCCTCCCCTCTCTTCACCCGAGTGTCCAAGACACGCTGCCGGAGGTCAGAGGTCACAACAACAAAGTGGATCATTGACCTCCTGTGTCCTGGTGCTATGTGACCTGATGGACCTTGTGCTTGAACATGGTGTTCGATCTGGACAATCCGTGGCACAGAAGTCCAATAACTGAACACCGGATTTAGATCGGGGAAGTTGTTCTTCCCGATCACCCCTCTCCAGGTGTCACTGTCTTTGTCCACATGGGCGTTGAAGTCCCCCAGTAGAACAACAGCGTCCCCGGTCGGTGCACTGTCCAGTTCCCCTCCCAAGGACTCCAAGAAGGCCGGGTACTCTGCGCCCCTCTTGTCCACCGGGGTGAACTCCAACACGTGGCGGCTGAGCTGAGGCCACACCAGCCCCGCCTCTCCCCGCGGGCAGCACCAGAGAAGTGGAGCGTCCAGTCCCTCTGGAGGAGATGGTTCCAGAGCCCAAACTCTGCTGGAGGTGAGACCGTCAATATCGCTCAACCTCCCGCACAAGCTCAAGCTCTTTTCCCCCCAGCGAGGTGAGGTTCCATGTCCCCAGAGTTAGTCTCTGTGACCGGAGAGCCCCGGGCCCCAGTAACGCCAATCCGGGCGACGTAACTGGCCTTGTTTTTGTTGTCATCATAAGGGGAAGGATGGGCTTCTCTTGAGAAGATGTTTTCTCTTCTTTAATGGGGACTGTGGTTCCATTTCCAAAGAGAATGAGTCCACAGGCTGCCACAGCACAGTGGTACGTCCCGGCATCAGAGGTCCTTCTGTGCTCCTGTCACACTGACCAGAGCTGGTCCTGTGTAGACTAAACCAGGACCAGAGTCCAGCCCAGATCTGACCCACCAAACCATGACAAATTCTGATCAATCTGTCATATTTCGATAATGGTTCTCTGGACTCTACAGACGCCATTCTCTCTCCAGAAGCTTCACAGATTTACCTTTATTTGGTTAAAATGTATAAGAAGTCTCATTGTTGAATAGGAATAACTGAGAACTAGGATAATGGTTAGTTGCTGCTGAACTGTCGATAATATTCTTGCTCATGCTTTACATTTTAAAGATAAGGTTCTTACGCAGCAGCAGAGTGTGCACCAGGACAGTTTGACGGCGCTCTGTCCATCCACCGCAAAACGGTTCTTCTTTGGCAACAACAACACAAAGGAAATGGCCAGCGTCAGGTGGTAGAAGCTGTGCACGTAGGCGTAGTCCCATTCCTGCACGTCACACAGACACTTTTAAGTTAATAACTCAGCATTGATGAAATGAGCTGTTTGCTGTGGTTTGACCTCGAAGTAGAAGCGCAGCATGAGGGCCAGCGCGCCGAAGCAGCAGCCGGGGCCGACCTGCTGAGTGTACACGCTCTTCTGAGGGTACAACGAGCGCTGCTGCTTCATCTTCTGCAGCTGCACCAAAGACACAAGACACAGGTTTAAGGGGAAGTTTGTCAAAAGTCATCAATTAATCGATGATACAACATTTATAGCAGTTTCTTTAAGAAAGTCCCATTAACAGGGCAAAATGTGACCTTTCCTGAACAGTTTTAGTACGATCTCGAGCCTTGCAGCGCTGGGAAGTCGCCAAGTACAAAGCAAAAGTACTGTCGTTTTTTTAAAAGAAAGCCACACATGTGAACACAAAACTGAGCCCTGTGGCGCCCCTAGTGGACAACAACAAAACCAGAGCACAGACCCTCAGATAAAGTCTGAACACGCTGCAGAACCCAGTCTGACGTGTTCATCCTCGGTGCATTTCCACTGTGAGACTCTAACCCACAGTGTGTGAGTTTTAAATCATGTATTTGTTTGTTATTGCTATAAATAAGTATTTGAACATCTGAGAAAATCAGAGTTAATATTTGGTACAGATTCTGGCCACGCCTCCACAGATCTTCTCTGTCAGGTTTCAGGGCTGTTGCTGAGCAACACAGAGTCTGGAGACCGGCCCCTACAGAACCTTGAGATGGGGTTAGGAGTAGGAATGGTGTTCATGGGATGGTGTTCTCGGTCCTCATCCTTCTCCTTCTTCAAACACGGCAAGTGGAGTTTATACCATAAAGTTCTTTTGTTCTCCTCTGACCACATGACTTTCTCCCATGATCCTCTGGATCATCCTGATCATCCAAACTTCAGACGGTTCTGGACATGTGCTGGACACGTGCTGGACACGTGCTGGACACGTGCTGACTTAAGCAGAGGAACCTTCTGTGCGATGCATGATTTTAAACCATGTCCAGTGTGTTACCATAGTAACCTGTGAAGCTGTGGTCCAGCTCCTCCTGTAGTTCTTTCTTCTCATCATTGAACCTCACAAGGTCAGATCTTTCATGAGCTCCATCTTCAGCCTTTTCCATGTTCTAACAATCGCTCCAACACTTGATCTTCACCAGCTGCTCAATCGCCCGTAGCTCTTTCCAGCCTTGTGTCTACACTTCAGTCTCTGGGGTCTTTCCAGCCTTGTGGAGGTCTACACTTCACTCTCTGGGGTCTTTCCAGCCTTGTGGAGGTCTACACTTCACTCTCTGGGGTCTTTCCAGCCTTGTGGAGGTGTACACTTCACTCTCTGGGGTCTTTCCAGCCTTGTGGAGGTCTAAACTTCACTCTCTGGGGTCTTTCCAGCCTTGTGGAGGTCTACACTTCACTCTCTGGGGTCTTTCCAGCCTTGTGGAGGTCTACACTTCACTCTCTGGGGTCTTTCCAGCCTTGTGGAGGTCTACACTTCACTCTCTGGGGTCTTTCCAGCCTTGTGGAGGTCTACACTTCACTCTCTGGGGTCTTTCCAGCCTTGTGGAGGTCTACACTTCAGGCTCTGGGGTCTTTCCAGCCTTGTGGAGGTCTACACTTCAGTCTCTTGGGTCTTTCCAGCCTTGTGGAGGTCTACACTTCACTCTCTGGGGTCTTTCCAGCCTTGTGGAGGTCTACACTTCACTCTCTGGGGTCTTTCCAGCCTTGTGGAGGTCTACACTTCACTCTTTGGGGTCTGTCCAGCCTTGTGGAGGTCTACACTTCAGTCTCTGGGGTCTTTCCAGCCTTGTGGAGGTCTACACTTCACTCTCTGGGGTCTTTCCAGCCTTGTGGAGGTCTACACTTCACTCTCTGGGGTCTTTCCAGCCTTGTGGAGGTCTACACTTCAGGCTCTGGGGTCTTTCCAGCCTTGTGGAGGTCTACACTTCACTCTCTGGGGTCTTTCCAGCCTTGTGGAGGTCTACACTTCACTCTCTGGGGTCTGTCCAGCCTTGTGGAGGTCTACACTTCACTCTCTGGGGTCTTTCCAGCCTTGTGGAGGTCTACACTTCACTCTCTGGGGTCTGTCCAGCCTTGTGGAGGTCTACACTTCACTCTCTGGGGTCTTTCCAGCCTTGTGGAGGTCTACACTTCACTCTCTGGGGTCTTTCCAGCCTTGTGGAGGTCTACACTTCAGTCTCTGGGGTCTTTCCAGCCTTGTGGAGGTCTACACTTCACTCTCTGGGGTCTTTCCAGCCTTGTGGAGGTCTACACTTCACTCTCTGGGGTCTTTCCAGCCTTGTGGAGGTCTACACTTCACTCTCTGGGGTCTTTCCAGCCTTGTGGAGGTCTACACTTCACTCTTTGGGGTCTGTCCAGCCTTGTGGAGGTCTACACTTCAGTCTCTGGGGTCTTTCCAGCCTTGTGGAGGTCTACACTTCACTCTCTGGGGTCTTTCCAGCCTTGTGGAGGTCTACACTTCACTCTCTGGGGTCTTTCCAGCCTTGTGGAGGTCTACACTTCAGGCTCTGGGGTCTTTCCAGCCTTGTGGAGGTCTACACTTCACTCTCTGGGGTCTTTCCAGCCTTGTGGAGGTCTACACTTCACTCTCTGGGGTCTGTCCAGCCTTGTGGAGGTCTACACTTCACTCTCTGGGGTCTTTCCAGCCTTGTGGAGGTCTACACTTCACTCTCTGGGGTCTGTCCAGCCTTGTGGAGGTCTACACTTCACTCTATGGGGTCTGTCCAGCCTTGTGGAGGTCTACACTTCACTCTCTGGGGTCTTTCCAGCCTTGTGGAGGTCTACACTTCACTCTCTGGGGTCTTTCCAGCCTTGTGGAGGTCTACACTTCAGTCTCTGGGGTCTTTCCAGCCTTGTGGAGGTCTACACTTCACTCTCTGGGGTCTTTCCAGCCTTGTGGAGGTCTACACTTCACTCTCTGGGGTCTGTCCAGCCTTGTGGAGGTCTACACTTCAGGCTCTGGGGTCTTCTGACAGCTCTTTGGTCTTGTCCAGGGCAGTGGGCGGAGTCTGACTGATTGTGGGCGGGACAGGGGTCTTTAACGAGCTCAAACAGGAGCTGCTCATTTAGATGAATAAGTGGAAGAGGTGGAGTTTATAACTCACAGCTTTGAGATAGAACCAATGATTAAAAAATCATACAATGTGATTTCCAGATTTCTTTTTTTACATTGTGTCTCTCACAGTGGAACTCACAATGACACACAATGACACACAATGACACACAATGAAACACAATGACACACAATGACACACAATGAAACACAATGACACACAATGACACACAATGACACACAATGACACACAATGACTCACAATGACACACAATGAAACACAATGACACACAATGACACACAATGACACACAATGACTCACAATGACACACAATGACACACAATGACACACAATGACACACAATGACACACAATGACACACAATGACTCACAATGACACACAATGAAACACAATGACACACAATGACACACAATGACACACAATGACACACAATGAAACACAATGACACACAATGACACACAATGACACACAATGACACACAATGAAACACAATGACACACAATGACACACAATGACACACAATGACACACAATGACTCACAATGACTCACAATGACACACAATGACACACAATGACACACAATGACACACAATGACACACAATGACTCACAATGACTCACAATGACACACAATGACACACAATGACTCACAATGACACACAATGACACACAATGACACACAATGACTCACAATGACTCACAATGACACACAATGACACACAATGACACACAATGACTCACAATGACACACAATGACACACAATGACACACAATGACACACAATGACACACAATGACACACAATGACACAAAATGACACAAAATGACACACAATGACACACAATGACTCACAATGACACACAATGACACACAATGACTCACAATGACACACAATGACTCACAATGACACACAATGACACACAATGACACACAATGACTCACAATGGCACACAATGGCACACAATGACACACAATGACACACAATGGCACACAATGACACACAATGACTCACAATGACTCACAATGACACACAATGACACACAATGGCACACAATGGCACACAATGGCACACAATGACACACAATGACACACAATGACTCACAATGACTCACAATGACACACAATGACACACAATGGCACACAATGGCACACAATGGCACACAATGGCACACAATGACACACAATGACACACAATGACACACAATGACTCACAATGACTCACAATGACACACAATGACACACAATGACACACAATGGCACACAATGGCACACAATGGCACACAATGACACACAATGACTCACAATGACTCACAATGACACACAATGACACACAATGACACACAATGACACACAATGACTCACAATGACACACAATGACACACAATGACTCACAATGAAACACAATGACACACAATGACACACAATGACTCACAATGACACACAATGACACACAATGACACAAAATGACACACAATGACACACAATGACACACAATGACTCACAATGAAACACAATGACACACAATGACACACAATGACTCACAATGACTCACAATGACACACAATGACACACAATGACTCACAATGAAACACAATGACACACAATGACACACAATGACTCACAATGACTCACAATGACACACAATGACACACAATGGCAAACAATGGCACACAATGACACACAATGACACACAATGACTCACAATGACTCACAATGACACACAATGACACACAATGGCACACAATGACACACAATGACACACAATGACTCACAATGACTCACAATGACACACAATGACACACAATGACACACAATGACACACAATGACACACAATGACACACAATGACACACAATGACACACAATGACTCACAATGAAACACAATGACACACAATGACACACAATGACTCACAATGACACACAATGACACACAATGACACACAATGACTCACAATGACACACAATGACACACAATGACACACAATGACACACAATGACACACAATGACACAAAATGACACACAATGACACAAAATGACACACAATGACACACAATGACTCACAATGACACAAAATGACTCACAATGACACACAATGACACACAATGACACAAAATGACACACAATGACACACAATGACTCACAATGACACACAATGACACACAATGACTCACAATGACACACAATGACACACAATGACACACAATGACACACAATGACTCACAATGACACACAATGACACACAATGACTCACAATGACACAAAATGACACACAATGACACAAAATGACACAAAATGACACACAATGACACACAATGACACACAATGACTCACAATGACACACAATGACTCACAATGACACACAATGACACACAATGACACACAATGACTCACAATGGCACACAATGACTCACAATGACTCACAATGACTCACAATGACACACAATGACACACAATGACTCACAATGACTCACAATGACACACAATGACACACAATGACTCACAATGACTCACAATGACACACAATGACACACAATGACACACAATGACTCACAATGACACACAATGACACACAATGACTCACAATGACACACAATGACACACAATGACACAAAATGACACACAATGACACACAATGACACACAATGACACACAATGACTCACAATGACACACAATGACTCACAATGACACACAATGACACACAATGACACAAAATGACACACAATGACACACAATGACACACAATGACTCACAATGACTCACAATGACACACAATGACACACAATGACTCACAATGACACACAATGACACACAATGACACACAATGACACACAATGACTCACAATGACACACAATGACACACAATGACACACAATGACACACAATGACTCACAATGACACACAATGACTCACAATGACACACAATGACACACAATGACTCAAAATGACACACAATGACTCACAATGACACACAATGACACACAATGACACACAATGACACACAATGACTCACAATGACACAAAATGACACACAATGACACACAATGACACACAATGACACAAAATGACACACAATGACACACAATGACACAAAATGACACAAAATGACACACAATGACACACAATGACACACAATGACACAAAATGACACACAATGACACACAATGACACACAATGACTCACAATGACACACAATGACACACAATGACACACAATGACACACAATGACACAAAATGACACACAATGACACAATGACACATAATGACTCACAATGACACAAAATGACACACAATGACACAAAATGACACACAATGACACACAATGACACACAATGACACACAATGACACAAAATGACACACAATGACTCACAATGACACAAAATGACACACAATGACACAAAATGACACACAATGACACACAATGACTCACAATGACACACAATGACACACAATTACACACAATGACTCACAATGGCACACAATGGCACACAATGACACACAATGACTCACAATGACTCACAATGACACACAATGACACACAATGACACACAATGACTCAAAATGACACACAATGACACACAATGACACACAATGACACAAAATGACACACAATGACACACAATGACTCACAATGACTCACAATGACACACAATGACACACAATGACACACAATGACACACAATGACACACAATGACACACAATGACTCACAATGACACACAGTGACTCACAATGACTCACAATGACACACAATGACACACAATGACACACAATGACACAAAATGACACACAATGACACACAATGACACACAATGACACACAATGACACAAAATGACACACAATGACACACAATGACACACAATGACTCACAATGACACACAATGACACACAATGACACACAATGACTCACAATGGCACACAATGGCACACAATGGCACACAATGACACACAATGACACACAATGACTCACAATGACACACAATGACACAAAATGACACAAAATGACACAAAATGACACACAATGACACACAATGACACACAATGACACACAATGACTCACAATGACACACAATGACACACAATGACACACAATGACTCACAATGACACACAATGACACACAATGACACACAATGACACACAATGACACAAAATGACACACAATGACACACAATGACACACAATGACACACAATGACACACAATGACACACAATGACACACAATGACTCACAATGACACACAATGACCTCTGTAACAGAGTGAGCCTGAGGCGGTGACAAACATGTGACACGTATGAACATAACTCATGCTCTGCTCATTCAGAGGTCAGAGGTCAATCCGAGATGTTTTCACACATGATCAGGTCCCGACGCATTAATTGGCTGATTAAGAGGCGCCGGACTGAACAATCAGGAGCCAACATTCTTACATCATCTGCACAGGAAAACACGACAGATATTAATGTCGTGACTTATTTCCTCCTTTACAAGTGTCAGAAAAGTCTTTCACTTTCAGTGAAAAGTAAGAATGAGTTTCAGGAACACGTGAATATTTATCCATCTTAAATGATCTGTGTTTCCAAGGGCCCGTCGCACATTGATGACATCACTCCAGGTAAAACGCTGATTATTCACTGCCAAACTACTCAGACTAATCAGAAGTACTTCAGAACTAAACCCTGTGGTCACAAAGTATATCTCTGTGTTGATGACCTGTGACTGACCCATTTCACGGTCAGGAGGAGCACGGCTGATCCGATTGGTCCAGAGTAGACGCCGTAGCCGAGTCGATCCTGGTAAACGCGCACGGCGATGGTCAGGACCCCGAACATGGTGATGCTGGACCGCAGCGGCTCCTCGAACTCTCCCAGAGCTGAGGGAGAGAGGTCAGAGGTCAGAGAGAGAGGCCAGAGGTCAGGGAGAGAGGGCAGAGGTCAGAGAGAGAGGTCAAGGAGAGAGGTCAGAGGTCAGGGAGAGAGGCCAGAGGTCAGGGAGAGAGGCCAGAGGTCAGAGAGAGAGGCCAGAGGTCAGAGAGAGAGGTCAAGGAGAGAGGTCAGAGGTCAGGGAGAGAGGCCAAAGGTCAGGGAGAGAGGACAGAAGTCAGGGAGAGAGGTCAAGGAGAGAGGTCAGAGGTCAGGGAGAGAGGTCAGAGGTCAGGGAGAGAGGCCAGAGGTCAGGGAGAGAGGCCAGAGGTCAGAGAGAGAGATTTCACGTGATTAAACAATCTGCAGATCTTAAACAGAAGAAGCGACTGACAGAGCTCGGTGTGGGACCCGCTGCTCCACTGCAAAGGCTCATGGGAACTGGGCACAGTTTATTTCCTGATCAAACACACTCGGCTGCTTCACACACACTTTCATGAAAGTGGATCTGACCTCTGGAATCACACGTTTGTTTGACACATGGACAGATGTTTCCTCACCGATGAGCGTGACCCACATGGAGAGCGCCGTCCCGAACACGCTGAAGAACTCCAGCAGGTCCCGCCTCATGAAGCAGATGATGGACAGACCAGGTCCATCACAGGCGTGGAAGATCTGAGCAGAGACAGAAGAGTCAGACACTGCAACCACAATGACTCCTGCAGGGGGCGTGTCACATGGGAGCGTCCTCCAGGGGGCGTGTCCTCCAGGGGACGTGTCCTCCAGGGGGCGTGTCACATGTGAGCGTCCTCCAGGGGGCGTGTCCTCCAGGGAGCGTGTCCTCCAGGGGGCGTGTCCTCCAGGGGGCGTGTCACATGTGAGCGTCCTCCAGGGGGCGTGTCCTCCAGGGGGCGTGTCACATGTGAGCGTCCTCCAGGGGGCACACACAGGGGGCACACACACACAGAGACACAGACACACACACATACACACAGACACACACACACACACAGACACACACACACACACACACACACACAGACACACACACACACACACACACACACACACAGACACACACACACACACACACACAGACACACACACACACACACACACACACACACACAGACACACACACACACACACACACACATACACACAGACACACACACACACACACACACACACATACACACACACACACACACACACAGAGACACACACACACACACACACAGACACACACACACACAGACACACACACACACACACACACATACACACAGACACACACACACACATACACACACACACACAGACACACACACACACACACACACATACACACACACACACACACACACATACACACATACACACACACACACACACACACACACACACACACACACACACACACACACATACACACATACACACATACACACACACACACAGACACACACACACACACACACACACATACACACACACACACAGACACACACACACACACACACACACAGACACACACACACACAGAGGATGGAGCTCTGGTTCTTACTGTGGTGAAGAACAGAGTGAAGAAGAAGACCATGGCCTCCAGGTGAAAGCCTCGTTTGGCTGCGACACTGGTCGTGGGCAGGAACACCAGGCTGCTGACCGTGGGCAGCAGCAGTTTGGCGATGAACGCTCCCATCTCCCCGACACGTTCTACTGAAGCCCTCGTGTCCAGCAGCAGCGCCTCAGCGGTCAGCAGCGCCTCAGCGGTCAGCTGTCCCTCTTTAAGGTTTAAATGTCCCTGAGCTGGTGGTCAACAGTTGCTCTTCAGCAGCTGGTGGTGCTGAATAAAGGGGGAGGGGCTATTGGACATGACCCTGTTTTTGTTTTTTTAAATGTCCAAAATTAAATATTTCACATTGACTGTTTGATACATATTTGAAATCCACATTTACAACAGAAATAATGAAGTAAAGACACTTTATTTCCACTTTTGTTCATGATAAAACTATGACTTAGAGGCAGATTCAGTTTGTGAGAAAATACATTTTACACTTTATAAAATATCAGATTGAAAAGAGTTAAATAAACATATAAGTATTATATATAACTATAACTGTCACTTATAGATATAAGTATAATATATAACTATAACTGTCACTTATAGAAGTATAAGTATAATATATAACTATAACTGTCAAGGCAAGGCAAGTTTATTTGTAGAGCACATTTCATACACAAGGCAATTCAAAGTGCTTCACAGCAGGAAAAATGCATTCAAATCACAAAGAAATTACAGAAATACAATAAAATTAACTAAATTAAAAATGATCAATCCAACTGATTTTCTAAACTAATAAAATCACAAACAAAAGAGAAGAGTGCAAAGAAAAAATCCCTTCAGTCATATGCACAGCTAAACAAAACTGTTTTTAGCTTAGATTTGAACATTGTCAGAGAAGAACCTGTCTCACATCTTCAGGAAGAATGTTCCAGATTTTAGCTGCATAAAACTGAAACGCAGATTCCCCATGTTTAGTCCTGACTCTGGCACCAGCAGGAGGCCGGTCCATGTTTAGTCCTGACTCTGGCACCAGCAGGAGGCCGGTCCATGTTTAGTCCTGACTCTGGCACCAGCAGGAGGCCGGTCCATGTTTAGTCCTGACTCTGGCACCAGCAGGAGGCCGGTCCATGTTTAGTCCTGACTCTGGCACCAGCAGGAGGCTGGTCCATGTTTAGTCCTGACTCTGGCACCAGCAGGAGGCCGGTCCCTGAGGTCCTCAGAGTCCGAGATGGTTCATATGGCACTAACATATCCAAGATGTACTTTGGTGCTAGGCCATGGAGAGACTTGTACACAAGCAGAGCTGCTTTAAAGTCTCTTCTCTGAGCCACAGGGGGCAGTGCAGAGACCTGAGAACAGGACTAATGTGATCATACTTCCTGGTTCTAGTCAGGACCAGAGCAGCAGCGTTCTGGATGTACTGCAGCTGTTTTACAGCTCGTTTGGAGAGACCAGTGAGCGGCCCTTACAGTAGTCTAATCTACTGGAGACAAACGCATGGATAAGTCTCACTAAATCTGGTTTTGACACTATATTTTTGATTTTGGCAATGTTTTTTAGATGTTAAAAAGCTGCTGATGTTATTGATTTGACGTGGCTATTAAAGTTCAAGTCTGAGTCCATTATTACCCCCAGATTTCTAATTTGGTTTGTAGGTTTTAGAGCGAGACTCTGGAGGTGACCGCTAACACTTTCTCTTTGTTTCTGTGGGCCAAAAACGATTATTTCAGTCTTGTCTGAGTTCAGCTGGAGAAAGTTGTTTTGCATCCACAAACTGATCTGTTGGATGCAGTGACAGAGTGAATCTACTGGTCCATAGTCACCTGCCGATAGTGAAACATAGATCTGAGTGTCGTCTGCATAATTGTGATAGGACACATTTTCACTGCGTATCAACTGACCCAACGGCAGCATGTAGAGGTTGAACAGAAGGGGACCCAGGACTGACCCTTGGGGCACTCCACAGGTCAGGGTCATGTGGTCTGAGACACAGCTACCAATTTCAACAAAGTACTTCCTGTCTTCCAGATAGGACCTTAACCAGTTTAGGGCAGTGCCAGTGATGCCCACCCAGTCCTCTAGTCTCTGTAAGAGGATCCCATGATCGACAGTGTCAAAAGCAGCACTCAGATCTAACAGAATTAAGACTGAGGCTTTGCCCGTGTCAGTGTTCAGGTGGATGTCATTTGTCACCTTGACAAGAGCAGTCTCAGTGCTGTGATGAGGTCTAAAACCTGACTGAAAAACATCAAATGAGTTGTTTATTAAGAGGAAATCTGTGAGCTGTTGGTAAACAACCTTTTCAAGGACTTTGCCCCAAAATGGCAGATTAGAGATGGGCCGGTAATGACTCAGTACTGCGGCATCAAGACTGCTCTTCTTTAGGAGAGGCTTTATGACCGCAGTTTTCAAAGACATTGGGAATGTTCCAGATTGAAGCGACATGTTAACTATGTGAGTGAATGGTGCTAACAAACTGTTCAGCACAGACTTTAGAAATTTGGTGGGTAACACATCAAGGCAGCATGTAGATGAACTCAGACTGGTGATGATCTCATGGACAGTTTTGTCAGTTACTGTTGCAAAGTGAGTTAGCTCTAAGTGTCTTGGTGGTTTTAGGGTAATTTTTTGCATTGTGGGATTTATAGCATTTTTAATGCCCTGAACTTTGTCATTAAAGAATAATGCAAACTCATTACACTTGGATGTGGAAATGAGTTCTAACGGCAGCTGAGCTGGAGGGTTTGTTAATCTGTTTACTGTGGCAAACAGGACACGCGAGTTGTTACTGCAGCTTCCAATTATTTCAGAAAAATATCTTTCCCTAGTTCTACATAAGATTAGGTTGTACATGTTCAGCTTCTCTTTGTAAATCTCTTTTTGAACCTGGAGCTTTGACTTGCGCCATTTCCGTTCGGCCCTGCGGCACTCCCTTTTCTGTGCCCTGACCGAATCATCATTTCTCCACGGCGCCTTCTGCTTATTTTTAACCATTTTAGCCTTTATAGGGGCGATGGTGTCCAGAACATTCAAAACACTAGATGTAACAGAGTTCAACAAATCATTTACATTAGAACATGAGACATTTTCAAAGTTTATCATTTCCATAAACAGTGCACCTGTGCCATCACTTATGTGTCTCCTCTGAACAACTGCAGGACTAGCCTCTGAACAGCTGCAGGACCAACCGGAGGTTTGGGAGAAACAGACAGGTCAAAGAAGACACAGAAATGATCAGACAGAGCAACATCGATCACATTAACATTTGAAATATTTACCCCCTTTGTAATTATGAGATCTAGAGTGTGTCCTTTGCTGTGGGTGGGGCCTCTCACATGCTGAGTAAGACTGAAGGTTTCAAGGACAGCATCAAGCTCTTTAGCCTTTCTGTCACAAATATTATCAACATGCACATTGAAATCACCTGTAATGACCAAACCATCAAAGTCTGTGCATACGACTGAAACATCTCAGTAAAATCATCAATAAAACTTTGGCAGTGCTGGGGAGGCTTGTATAAAACAATGAAGAGAATGGATGGAGATTGTTTTAGCTCCATTTTAAAGGATACATACTCAAATGATGAAAACACCCCAAAAGACAACCTGCGGGTCATTATTTCATCTCTAAAGACAGCACAGACTCCACCCCCTTTTCTGTTTTCTCGTGTTTCAGATTCAAACTTAAAGTTGGGTGGAGCAGATTCTATCAGAACCACATTTCCTGTGTTTTTGTCAAGCCATGTTTCAGTTAAAAACATAAAATCAAGATTATAAGAAGAAATAAAATTATTAATTAAGAGAGATTTGTTACATAAAGATCTGACATTTAGCACAGCAAGTTTCAGACTAGTTTCAGTGAGACTGGGCTTTATCTTTTCACAGGGAATATGAATCACATTTCTCAGATCCACCACGAGCCGCACGCACCACGAGCGAGCGGCGCCGCTTCTCCTCCGCTGCACCGGCGTTTCCACGCCCGAACACCGGCTCCGCGCTCCCGCACCCGCCGCCCCGGAGGTCTGTACCTGGGCGAAGGTGTGGCCCCAGCCCGCCACAGGAGCAGACACGGAGAGCGGGGCACCGGCTCCACCCGGAGAAAAGCAGCCCCATACAACCAAGGTACAGCCCCGTTTCTCTGCTTTCCCCGCTCCACAGACGGGGGCGATCTGGTCACAAAACTGGACTCAAATGCGTCTTGATTGGGCTAGAGCAACGCCGGCGTCTGGTATGTGGACTGCCGCTTCTGTCCCAACGTCTTTGTTTTGTTAGTCGTTTCCATTGTTTTGTTTTGTTCCCGCGTCTCTGTGTTGTCTTCTGTCTACATCCCTGTTCCTTAACTTCATCGGACATTACTGCACCGTCCATCGCTCATCTCCTCCCTCACTTCTGGACTATCTACTGCCCTAGCCGCCAGCTAACAGCTGGCTTAACACCTGCGGAGGTCCGTCATGGTATCGCGGGGCCTCCCTGCCGTGCAGACAAGGTCTGGGGCAACCAACGCCACTCACTCCACCAGCTTCAACACCCGGTCCACTGCTGCTTTTTCACAACTCTCTGCCCACCAGCTTCTAGTTAACCAGCCTCTAGCCACCGCCAACATTCTAACTGGATTACTCTCATCTGCTGCTACGTTCCATCTCCTCCTCGGACTATCCCTCCCGCGCCTCCAGGCCACCGCTCCACCAACTTCTCGCCTACTCACCTACACCGCTGCTGACCTTCACCTCCTCAACCATAACCACCGTCTCCCAGCTGCTGCTGCCTCTGCAGCTAGCTCAGCTGGGATCCTTCGCCGGCCCCGCTACATCCACAGGGGCTCTGGTCTCTCCCATAACCAACACTCCAACGACGGCTCACCTATCCCCTCACTCTGGACTAGTTTTCGCCCCCCCGTCACCCCCACCTGCCGCACTGCCAACCTCAGCAACCTCCGCCCCCCCACCCCTGCGCCCCCATCCATCTCCGCGCCCCCATCCATCTCCCTTGCACTGCTGAACTGCCGCTCCCTCGCCAACAAATCACCTGTTATATCTGAACTGCTACTGGACAATAACATTGATCTGCTTCTCCTCTGTGAAACATGGCAACAGCCCCTGGACTTCTATGCTCTCAACCAAGCCACTCCCTCCAACTACACTTACACTGCCAAACCCCGCCTCTCCGGGCGTGGGGGAGGTCTTGCTGTTATTCATAAAAAATCTACATCCATCACTGAACTGAACCTCAACCTTCCATCCATCTCATCATTTGAATACCTCGCCTTCTCCCTCCCCAACTCTATCACCGCTATCCTGATCTATCGTCCCCCAAAGCCCCGCCCCTCTTTCCTCACTGAATTGTCTGAACTCCTCACCATCGCATCCTCTCTCTCTGCCCGCCTCCTACTCACTGGTGACTTCAACATCCACATTGACTGCCCCAACGCCCCACTGACATCCGACTTCCTCTCTCTCCTGGACTGCTTCCATCTCACCCAACATATTGACTTCCCCACCCATACCAAAGGCCACACTCTGGACTTAGTCTGTTCCTCTCTCCTACCCATATCTAAGCCCCACCCCCTCCCCTTCCCACTCTCTGATCATCTCTGCATCCTTTTCTCCGCCCCCCTACCCTCGCCCCACAACCCCAAAAAACGCACCATCACCTACCGCAATATCAAGTCAGTCAACCCCCTCACGCTCTCCCTGCTCATATCCTCTGCTTTCCCCCCTGACTCCCCCCCTCTTCCCCCGACGACTATGCTCTCATGCTCAACACCACCCTCTCCGACTCCCTTGACTCCCTAGCCCCCTGGAAAACCTCCTCCGTCTCATACATCAACCCCGCCCCCTGGTACACCCCTGAACTCCGCACCATGAAGCAGACTGGCCGCCAACTCGAACGACTCCTCAAAAGAACCCGCCTCACCGTCCACGCCGAAGCTTTCAAATTACACATCTCCTCCTACCGTGACGCTCTCCAAGCCGCCAAATCTGCCCACCTCTCCACCCTCATCAACAGCTCCCACCGGAGCCCTCGCACCCTGTTCTCCACCGTCAACAAGCTGCTCCAGCCACCGGACATCACTCCACCCTCCTCCCCTGACCTCTGCAACTCTTTCCTCCTTGCCTTCAATGACAAAATTTCCAAAATCAACAGCTCCATGACTGCCGTCTCCATTAACTCCATCACCACCCCCACCCCTGCCCCCCCTCCTCTCCCTGACCACCCACCCTTCCCTGCCCTCACCACCTTCTCCTCTGTTAACTCCTCTCATATCATAGACCTCATCACCGCTTCCAAAACCACCACCTGCTCTCTCGACCCCCTCCCAACGACTCTAACCAAGGCCTGCCTCCCTGCTCTCATCCCCCATCTCACCACCCTCTTCAACCAGTCTTTATCCCTCGGCCATGTTCCTTCCATCTACAAACTGGCCTCCATCACCCCCATCCTCAAAAAACCCACCCTAGACTCCGCCAACCTCTCCAACTACCGCCCCATCTCCAACCTGCCGTTCCTCTCAAAAACGCTGGAACGCATCGTCGCCGCCCAACTTCACACCCACCTCCAGTCAAACAACCTCTATGAACCCCTCCAATCTGGCTTCCGCCCACTTCACAGCACTGAAACAGCCCTGGTCAAAGTACTCAACGATCTCCTCACCTCTGCAGACTCCGGGGCCCTCAACATCCTGTTACTACTAGACCTCAGCGCAGCCTTTGACACTATAAACCATTCCATCCTCCTACAAAGGCTGCGCCAACTGGGTGTTGAGGGCTCTGCACTTGACTGGCTCACATCCTACCTCACCAACAGGCAAGAGTTCATTTCCCTCTCCGGTCACTCATCCACCCTCTCCCCAGTAACGCAGGGGGTCCCCCAGGGCTCAGTCCTCGGCCCCCTCCTCTTCATCTGCTACATCTTCCCCCTTGGTCACATCCTCCGCCAACTCAACCTGGACTTTCACTGCTACGCTGACGACACCCAGATATACCTCACCACCAAATCCACCCAAAACCCTCCCCTCAGCCACATTGAAACCTGCATCTCTACAATAAAATCATGGCTCACTCTCAACTTCCTCAAACTGAACAGTGACAAAACAGAGCTCCTCCTCATTGGCACCAAATCCACTCTCAGTAAAACTGGTCCCTTTTCACTCAGCATCGACACCTCGACCATCACCCCCTCTACCCTGGTACGCAATCTCGGTGTCATCATGGACCCCACCCTCTCCTTCACTCCCCATGTCAGCCACATTGTCAAGACCTCATACTTCCACCTCCGCCGCATCGCCAAAATCCGACACTGCCTCACCCTCCCCGCTGCTGAATCCCTCATCCATGCCTTCATCTCCTCTCGCCTCGACTACTGCAACTCCCTCCTCACTGGCATCTCCTCCCATTCCCTCCATAGACTCCAAATGGTCCAAAACTCCGCTGCCCGCCTCCTCACCCACACCCGGTCCCGTGATCACATCACTCCCGTTCTCCGCTCTCTCCACTGGCTCCCCATCAAGCAGCGCATAAACTTTAAAATACTCCTCCTCACCTTCAAAGCTCTTCACCACCTTGCCCCCCCCTACCTGTCTGACCTCCTCATCCCCCACCGCCCCACCCGAGCTCTCCGATCCTCCTCCTCTCTCACCCTGACTGCACCAACATCCCGACTCAAAACTTTTGGCGACAGAGCATTCTCCCGAACAGCACCCCGACTCTGGAACTCCCTCCCCCAACCTGTCCGCCACTCTCCCTCACTCACAACATTCAAATCCCGCCTAAAAACATACCTCTTCACCCAAGCCTATGACCTCCCCTACCCCTAGCCTCCTCTACCCCACTGTCTACTCTTCTACCCCCTGTTACATCCCCATCTTTTTCTCTCTACTTCTTCTGTCTTGTTCATTTTATCTGTATATTAATGTGTTCTGTACGTGTTGTCCCCCCTGTCTGTAAATACCCCCCCCTTTTTTATTATGTTCAGCGTCTTTGGGTCACTGAAAAGCGCTATATAAATAAAAGTTATTATTATTATTATTATTAGATTGGGCCTGACTCGCATTTTGTTTTTCCATCTGTGTGATGATGTGACTACAGAAATAGCACTAGGGGGGGCTCTTTTTACATAGGGCCCCGGGTTGGTTTGATTTTTAATGTGACAATAAGTCCCGGCAACGCTGAGACCCAGTGCATCCTAGCTATGGGAGATACCAGGTGAAAGGCGAGGTTGGATGGGTGGTGGGGCTTTTGTAGCCAAGGAGAGTTTGGGACCAGGTGAGAGGCGAGGGGGGATGGGTGGTGGGGCTTTTGTTGGTGTAGTCGGTACTGACATAGCCCTTGCTATATTGGGCGTGAGTGGAGCCATCTTAATGCCTGATTTGATCAGACTTTCAAAATGGCTGGGAAGGCCCATGGGTGAGAGTGGAGATGAGAAGGAGAATGATGAATCTTTAGTGGGAGTAGATGTTGCAGGGGGAACCCAGGGCTGGTGTGAAGGCAGGGGCGATGACAGGGATGTTGTTGGGCTTGTCACAGATGGGTCCAAGGCCTTTGAAGACTGTTCCTTTGCTGGAGGCGGTGGAGGTGAATGTGGAGCAGCTGGAGCTGAATCCTTTGCTGGTGGTGGTGGAGCAGCTGCTGATGAATCCTTTGGTGGAGGCTGAGGTTGTGGTGCTTTTGATGTTGAAACATTGGCTCGGTCTCTGGCTGATGGAGCAGGAATTCTTCTCTCATTCCTCTCTTCTCTAACTATCTGCTCAGGACCCTGTCCAGGCCCAGTCCAATGCCTCAGAGCGTGGAGCAGGTTCTCTGTCAGCACCCTCACTCCACCTCTGCATAGGTGGGGGCCATTTCTCTTAAACAGGTCCTCTCGTTTGCAGAATAGATAGAAGTTCTCAATGTAGTGTAGTCCTCTCGGGGAACAATCTTTGGACAGCCATGTGTTCAGCTGAAGAAGCCGGCTAAACTTGTTTATCCTCCTGTCGATGGAAGAGGTCCACTTATGAATGTTTTGATTTCCATTTTATCAAGCACGTCGAATAACTTCAAGAAGTCTTTTTTCAAAACTTCAGTCTGTTCCCGCCGCATGTCCACTGCACCCACGTGCACAATCAGCTGTTTAGCTCCTCCATGCTTAGCCATAATATTTGGAAGGAGTGACGTTATCTCAGAAACAGTGGCGCTTGGAAAAGAATGTGTGTTTATCTTTTCATGCGTCACGTGACTTATCGCGCCGTCCCCAACTAAAACAATCTGCGTGACCTTGGCAGATCCTCCTCGCTGTATTTTGGCCACGTCATCTTTCCTTTTTTCATTTAATTCCATCTCTGAAAGTGGTAAAAATCTGTTGGTGAGCTGTATTTTAGGTGACTTCACCTTATCTTTGTATCGTTTAGGCTTTGCTCCAAGTTTGTTCCAAGAAACAGCCTGGTCTTTCTGGTTTTTAGACAGTTTTGGAAACGACACAGAGTCACTGCGGTTTAGGTTGAAAGTAGCAGTTTTTCTTGTAAAAAGTGTGCTCTTCTTACCGTCGGTCGACACAGTAATGGTATCGTGAAGAACTTTTTCAGATTCCAAAACAAATATCCGTGTTTCCAGCTCATTAATTTCTTGTTGATATTTCCGACAGCGTTCACAGTCTTTCTCACTTCTTCTCCCGGACATGTCGCTGGCGTCAGATATGTCGTTAAAACTGGGAAAATGTTCTTAAAATCCTTGGTTTACTTGAAAAGTTCAAAGCAAAAATGTTTGGAAGACAAAAACTGATTAAAAAGCAAAATAAATAAGGAAAGCAGCGATAGCAAGCGGAGCGAGCAAAAAAACGTGTCCACTCTTCGGAAGCAGGATTACACTGGATTATACTGTCACTTATACAGTATAAGTATAATATATAATTATAACTGATAGTTATATACTATACTTATACTCTATAAGTAAAACTGTCACTTATAGATATAAGTATAGTATATAACAATAACTGTTACTTATAGATATATGTATTATATATAACTATAACTGTCACTTACAGAAGTATAAGTATAATATATAATTATAACTGTCACTTATACAGTATAAGTATAGTATATCACTGTAACTGTCACTTATAGTATTGCACATGGGTATGCGTCACCTGTCTGCGTCACACGTCTGCGTCACCTGTCTGCGTCACCTGTCTGCGTCACCTGTCTGCGTCACACGTCTGCGTCACCTGTCTGCGTCACCTGTCTGCGTCACCTGTCTGCGTCACATGTCTGCGTCACACGTCTGCGTCACATGTCTGCGTCACACGTCTGCGTCACCTGTCTGCGTCACCTGTCTGCGTCACCTGTCTGCGTCACACATCTGCGTCACCTGTCTGCGTCACCTGTCTACGTCACACGTCTGCGTCACACGTCTGCGTCACCTGTCTGCGTCACCTGTCTGCGTCACACGTCTGCGTCACCTGTCTGCGTCACCTGTCTGCGTCACCTGTCTGCGTCACACGTCCGCGTCACACGTCCGCGTCACACGTCTGCGTCACAGCGTAAAAAGCGTAGCTTCATGGCGTAAACACTATGTCCATCAGTCGCTTTAGAAAACCATAGTGACGTAGTCACTTTTGACTGTGATGTGATTGGCTAAAAATCCCCATTGCTTTTCTATGAGGTTTTGGGGCTTTTCAAAGCGCCCCACGGGAACGAAAGTGACGCAGGCTGCGCAGCAGACCACAGACCACGCGGCGCGCAACAAAGTGTAAGATAAGATAATCCTTTATTGTCCACAAATGAAGAAATTTCATTGTTGCAACACAGGTAGGTCCAGAGGAAAGAGAGAAAGGACAGATCACTTATAGAAAGTTTATAAAAACACTCTTAATAGAAGAACTCTTATAAACAAAACCTCTCATTTCTTATTATGAGAGGTAAAATGAATATAAAATAAAACAAAAACAGCGTAATACGAAATAACACTAATAATAATGGTAAATAAACACTCAATTTACATCAGTTATATGAATTTGACAGTATTGCACATGGGTGTGACAGTATTGCACAGGGGTATGTCAGTATTGCACATGGGTGTGACAGTATTGCACATGTGTATGACAGTATTTCACATGGGTGTGACAGTATTGCACATGTGTATGTCAGTATTGCACATGGGTATGATAGTATTGCACATGGGTATGACAGTATTGCACATGGGTATGACAGTATTGCACATGTGTATGTCAGTATTGCACATGGGTATGATAGTATTGCACATGGGTATGACAGTATTGCACATGCGTATGACAGTATTGCACATGGGTATGACAGTATTTCACATGGGTATGACAGTATTGCACATGGGTATGACAGTATTGCACATGGGTATGACAGTATTGCACATGGGTGTGACAGTATTGCACATGGGTGTGACAGTATTGCACATGGGTATGACAGTATTGCACATGGGTATGACAGTATTGCACATGTGTATGACAGTATTTCACATGGGTATGACAGTATTGCACATGGGTGTGACAGTATTGCACATGGGTATGACAGTATTGCACATGTGTATGTCAGTATTGCACATGGGTATGACAGTATTGCACATGGGTATGACAGTATTGCACATGTGTATGACAGTATTTCACATGGGTATGACAGTATTGCACATGTGTATGACAGTATTTCACATGGGTATGACAGTATTGCACATGGGTGTGACAGTATTGCACATGGGTATGACAGTATTGCACATGGGTATGACAGTATTGCACATGGGTATGACAGTATTGCACATGGGTATGACAGTATTGCACATGTGTATGTCAGTATTTCACATGGGTATAACAGTATTGCACATGTGTATGACAGTATTTCACATGGGTATGACAGTATTGCACATGGGTATGACAGTATTTCACATGGGTATAACAGTATTGCACATGTGTATGACAGTATTTCACATGGGTATGACAGTATTGCACATGGGTATGACAGTATTGCACATGTGTATGACAGTATTTCACATGGGTATAACAGTATTGCACATGTGTATGACAGTATTGCACATGGGTATGACAGTATTGCACATGGGTATGACAGTATTGCACATGGGTATGACAGTATTGCACATGGGTATGACAGTATTGCACATGTGTATGACAGTATTTCACATGGGTATGACAATATTGCACATGGGTGTGACAGTATTGCACATGGGTGTGACAGTATTGCACATGGGTTTGACAGTATTTCACATGGGTATGACAGTATTGCACATGGGTGTGACAGTATTGCACATGGGTGTGACAGTATTGCACATGGGTATGACAGTATTGCACATGTGTATGTCAGTATTTCACATGGGTATGACAGTATTGCACATGGGTATGACAGTATTGCACATGTGTATAACAGTATTGCACATGGGTATAACAGTATTGCACATGGGTATGACAGTATTGCACATGGGTATGACAGTATTGCACATGGGTATGACAGTATTGCACATGGGTGTGACAGTATTGCACATGGGTGTGACAGTATTGCACATGGGTTTGACAGTATTTCACATGGGTATGACAGTATTGCACATGGGTGTGACAGTATTGCACATGGGTGTGACAGTATTGCACATGGGTATGACAGTATTGCACAGGGGTATGTCAGTATTGCACATGGGTGTGACAGTATTGCACATGTGTATGACAGTATTTCACATGGGTGTGACAGTATTGCACATGTGTATGACAGTATTTCACATGGGTGTGACAGTATTGCACATGTGTATGTCAGTATTGCACATGGGTATGACAGTATTGCACATGGGTATGACAGTATTGCACATGGGTATGACAGTATTGCACATGTGTATGACAGTATTTCACATGGGTATGACAGTATTGCACATGGGTATGACAGTATTGCACATGGGTATGACAGTATTGCACATGGGTATGACAGTATTGCACATGGGTGTGACAGTATTGCACATGGGAGTGACAGTATTGCACATGGGTATGACAGTGTTTCACATGGGTATGACAGTATTGCACATGGGTGTGACAGTATTGCACATGGGTATGACAGTATTGCACATGGGTATGACAGTATTGCACATGTGTATGACAGTATTTCACATGGGTATGACAGTATTGCACATGGGTGTGACAGTATTGCACATGGGTATGACAGTATTGCACATGTGTATGTCAGTATTGCACATGGGTATGACAGTATTGCACATGGGTATGACAGTATTGCACATGTGTATGACAGTATTTCACATGGGTATGACAGTATTGCACATGTGTATGACAGTATTTCACATGGGTATGACAGTATTGCACATGGGTGTGACAGTATTGCACATGGGTATGACAGTATTGCACATGGGTATGACAGTATTGCACATGGGTATGACAGTATTGCACATGGGTATGACAGTATTGCACATGGGTATGACAGTATTGCACATGTGTATGTCAGTATTTCACATGGGTATGACAGTATTGCACATGGGTATGACAGTATTTCACATGGGTATAACAGTATTGCACATGTGTATGACAGTATTTCACATGGGTATGACAGTATTGCACATGGGTATGACAGTATTGCACATGTGTATGACAGTATTTCACATGGGTATAACAGTATTGCACATGTGTATGACAGTATTTCACATGGGTATGACAGTATTGCACATGTGTATAACAGTATTGCACATGGGTATAACAGTATTGCACATGGGTATGACAGTATTGCACATGGGTATGACAGTATTGCACATGGGTATGACAGTATTGCACATGGGTACGACAGTATTGCACATGGGTATGTCAGTATTGCACATGGGTATGTCAGTATTGCACATGGGTATGTCAGTATTGCACATGGGTAGGGAGATGACGGCGTCCTCCACAGGCTGATATGCAAACTGCAGCGGGTCCATGGCTGAGCTCACGGTGGAGTGGAGGTGGTCCAGGACCAACTCCAGTGTCTTCATCAGGACGTGAGAGACACCGGCCTGAAGCTGTTGAGGTCTTTGGGGCGCGGTGTCTTAGGCACAGGTACCAGACAGGAGGTCTTCAGACCTGTGGTACCAGACAGGAGGTCTTCAGACCTGTGGTACCAGACAGGAGGTCTTCAGACCTGTGGTACCAGCCTCAGCTTCAGGCTCATGTTGAAGACATGCTCCATAACTCCACACAGTTCATCTGCAGGACTTAAGGTGAGCCTCAGGTCCTGCTCCTTCCTCATTTTAATCCTCTTCAGCTCACTCCTCACCTGTCAGTCAGTGGTTGGCAGGGGGACTGTGTGCTGGGATACATCTATATCTATTGATATATATATATACATGCTGCCACTGCTGGTCAATCATCTGCCACAACATTCTGAGGGTCAGGATGGAACCCAAAATAACTCATGTGTCCAGATGGTTTGGACAGAGGAGGGACAGTGGATGTGTGTGAAAGGGGCGGGGCTGGACCTACACAGGACATTAGTTAAAAATGGCCGTGGCATAGGCAAAAGTCCTCAAAACTAAGAATTATCAGTCACTGAGAGTTATATGAGGCTCAGAGTGGGCGGGGCGAGCTCAGAGTGGGTGGGGCGAGCTCAGGGTGGAGCTTGGGGACAGTTGTCTTCAGCTGCTGCATCTGCCGCTCTCACAAAGAGCGCTCTGAGCGCTCGCTGCACGTTCTGCATTCTTCTGCAGCAGCTGCAGCGTCTTTAGCTCTTCAATCTATTTTTAGAAGATTATTGACCATAAACTGTGTCCATGTTCTCACTGTTTCACTGCAGGTCCAGGGTCAAAGCTCATTTTTTAACTGACGTTGGCTATAAATGTTTTAAGTCTTTGACAACAATTTCGAACTTCTAGGATCGAAAGCTTGATTTTCCATCACAAACTACAGTATTTGTCATATTTTGTGATATTCTGAAGTGAATCACTTTGAGAACATTCTGGACCTGACAGTGTTTTAGTTTCGACACTTCTAAAGCGTCTAAAAGACAAAGCTCCTCAGCCTCAGGTGCAGACGTTCGTCTCCATGGAAACGCTGGGTGAGTGATAGGCGAGCGCCGGTTCCCACACAAACGCCAAAGTGACGTCTGAAGCCCGAAGAGGCAGATGTTGAAGTAGAAACAGAAGCTGGTTCAGATGGAGCGAGTCAAAACAGTCTGTGATGTGTTTGCTCTGAAAACAGCTCCGAGCGGCTCCTCCTCCGACTCGTCTGAGTCACAGAAACGCTGACCATCCACAGCGTCCATCACTGACCGCTGCTGCTCTAAAGAGGCTCTTCTGCTGAACTGGAGCCAGGGAAGAAAAGAGCATCATAAACTTCTCCCACAGAACGGTTCGTTGGCATTAAAAGTGCTAAACTCAGTAAACTCATGATTATACTGAAGACACGAACTCAGAGGAGAAACGTACGAGACTCAGTGTGAGAGGAAGTCTGAGAACCTCAGAGGAGGAGAGAACCTCAGAGAAGGAGAGAACCTCAGAGAAGGAGAGAACCTCAGAGGAGGAGAGAACCTCAGAGAAGGAGAGAACCTCAGAGGAGGAGAGAACCTCAGAGGAGGAGAGAACCTCAGAGAAGGAGAGAACCTCAGAGGAGGAGAGAACCTCAGAGGAGGAGAGAACCTCAGAGAAGGAGAGAACCTGGTCCCACAGACAGAACCATCATGAGGAGAGCTTCCCTCATCAACATAAACATGCACAGCAGGGAAAGCCATCGTGGTCGTCCTGATCCAGTCGAGCACAAAGATCTGGAACAAACACCAGGTCTGTTCAAACACCAGGTCCGTTCAAACACCAGGTCCCTCACTGATTGTTGACTTGGTTGACGGTGTTTTCCCTCAGACTGTGATCCTCCCCCTGCTCTGCTCTGTATAACAGGAGGATGGACCAGGAGCAAACACCTATGAGCTTCTCTGCAGCTCTCACACTGCAGAGAAGAGGAGCAGCAGCAGCAGCAGCAGCAGCAGCAGCAGCAGCAGCAGCAGCAGCAGCAGCAGCAGCAGCAGCAGCAGCAGCAGCAGCACCAGCAGCAGCAGCACCAGCAGCAGCAGCAGCAGCATCATCCTCTTGCAGGTGAGTCAGCCACACAGCGTGAGCACAAACCTCTTCTTGACACTTGTTTTGACTCTGGCTTTAGTTGTGGAGATTTAGCGTCACCTCGAGGTGCAACGATTAATGGACGTGAGAAGTCCATCATTCATATCCTATGGTTGTGTTGTTCATGGTTGTGTTGTTCATGGTTGTGTTGTTCATGGTTGTGTTGTTCATGGTTGTGTTGTTCATGGTTGTGTTGTTCATGGTTGTGTTGTTCATGGTTGTGTTGTTCATGGTTGTGTTGTTCATGGTTGTGTTGTTCATGGTTGTGTTTTTCATGGTTGTGTTGTTCATGGTTGTGTTGTTCATGGTTGTGTTGTTCATGGTTGTGTTGTTCATGGTTGTGTTGTTCATGGTTGTGTTGTTCATGGTTGTGTTGTTCATGGTTGTGTTGTTCATGGTTGTGTTGTTCATGGTTGTGTTTTTCATGGTTGTGTTGTTGTGTTGTTCATGGTTGTGTTGTTCATGGTTGTGTGTTTCATGGTTGTGTTGTTCATGGTTGTGTTTTTCATGGTTGTGTTGTTCATGGTTGTGTTGTTCATGGTTGTGTTGTTCATGGTTGTGTTGTTCATGGTTGTGTTGTTCATGGTTATGTTTTTCATGGTTGTGTTGTTGTGTTGTTCATGGTTGTGTTGTTCATGGTTGTGTTGTTCATGGTTGTGTTGTTCATGGTTGTGTTGTTTATGGTTGTGTTGTTCATGGTTGTGTTGTTCATGGTTGTGTTGTTCATGGTTGTGTTGTTCATGGTTGTGTTGTTCATGGTTATGTTTTTCATGGTTGTGTTGTTGTGTTGTTCATGGTTGTGTTGTTCATGGTTGTGTTGTTCATGGTTGTGTGTTTCATGGTTGTGTTGTTCATGGTTGTGTTTTTCATGGTTGTGTTGTTCATGGTTGTGTTGTTCATGGTTGTGTTGTTCATGGTTGTGTTTTTCATGGTTGTGTTGTTCATGGTTGTGTTGTTCATGGTTGTGTTGTTCATGGTTGTGTTCTTCATGGTTGTGTTGTTCATGGTTGTGTTTTTCATGGTTGTGTTGTTCATGGTTGTGTTGTTCATGGTTGTGTTGTTCATGGTTGTGTTGTTCATGGTTGTGTTGTTCATGGTTGTGTTGTTCATGGTTGTGTTTTTCATGGTTGTGTTTTTCATGGTTGTGTGTTTCATGGTTGTGTGTTTCATGGTTGTGTTTCATGGTTGTGTTGTTTATGGTTGTATGTTTCATGGTTGTGTTTTTCATGGTTGTGTTGTTCATGGTTGTGTTGTTCATGGTTGTGTTTTTCATGGTTGTGTTGTTCATGGTTGTGTGTTTCATGGTTGTGTTGTTCATGGTTGTGTGTTTCATGGTTGTGTTGTTCATGGTTGTGTGTTTCATGGTTGTGTGTTTCATGGTTGTGTTGTTCATGGTTGTGTGTTTCATGGTTGTGTGTTTCATGGTTGTTTGTTTCATGGTTGTGTGTTTCATGGTTGTGTTGTTCATGGTTGTGTTGTTCATGGTTGTGTTGTTCATGGTTGTGTTTTTCATGGTTGTGTTGTTCATGGTTGTGTGTTTCATGGTTGTGTTGTTCATGGTTGTGATGTCATGGTTGTGTGTTTCATGGTTGTGTTGTTCATGGTTGTGATGTCATGGTTGTGTGTTTCATGGTTGTGTTTTTCATGGTTGTGTTTTTCATGGTTGTGTTGTTCATAGTTTTGTTGTTCATGGTTGTGTTGTTCATGGTTGTGTGTTTCATGGTTGTGTGTTTCATGGTTGTGTTTTTCATGGTTGTGTGTTTCATGGTTGTGTGTTTCATGGTTGTGTGTTTCATGGTTGTGTGTTTCATGGTTGTGTTTTTCATGGTTGTGTGTTTCATGGTTGTGTGTTTCATGGTTGTGTTGTTCATGGTTGTGTGTTTCATGGTTGTGTGTTTCATGGTTGTTTGTTTCATGGTTGTGTGTTTCATGGTTGTGTTGTTCATGGTTGTGTTGTTCATGGTTGTGTTGTTCATGATTGTGTTTATCATGGTTGTGTTGTTCATGGTTGTGTTGTTCATGGTTGTGTTGTTCATGGTTGTGTTTTTCATGGTTGTGTTGTTCATGGTTGTGTGTTTCATGGTTGTGTTGTTCATGGTTGTGATGTCATGGTTGTGTGTTTCATGGTTGTGTTGTTCATGGTTGTGTGTTTCATGGTTGTGTGTTTCATGGTTGTGTTTTTCATGGTTGTGTGTTTCATGGTTGTGTTGTTCATGGTTGTGTGTTTCATGGTTGTTTGTTTCATGGTTGTGTGTTTCATGGTTGTGTTTTTCATGGTTGTGTGTTTCATGGTTGTGTGTTTCATGGTTGTGTGTTTCATGGTAGTGTGTTTCATGGTTGTGTGTTTCACGGTTGTGTGTTTCATGGTTGTGTTGTTCATGATTGTGTGTTTCATGGTTGTTTGTTTCAACATTGTTTGTTGTTCATGGTTGTGTTTTTCATGGTTGTGTGTTTCATGGTTGTGTGTTTCATGGTTGTGTTTTTCATGGTTGTGTGTTTCATGGTTGTGTTTTTCATGGTTGTGTGTTTCATGGTTGTGTGTTTCATGGTTGTGTTGTTCATGGTTTTGTGTTTCATGGTTGTGTTGTTCATGGTTGTGTTGTTCATGATTGTGTTGTTCATGGTTGTGTTGTTCATGGTTGTGTGTTTCATGGTTGTGTTGTTCATGGTTGTGTGTTTCATGGTTGTGTTGTTCATGGTTGTGTTGTTCATGGTTGTGTTGTTCATGGTTGTGTGTTTCATGGTTGTGTTGTTCATGGTTGTGTGTTTCATGGTTGTGTTGTTCATGGTTGTGATGTCATGGTTGTGTTGTTCATGGTTGTGTTGTTCATGGTTGTTTTGTTCATGGTTGTGATGTCATGGTTGTGTTGTTCATGGTTGTGTTGTTCATGGTTGTGTTGTTCATGGTTGTGATGTCATGGTTGTGTTGTTCATGGTTGTGTTGTTAATGGTTGTGTGTTTCATGGTTGTGTGTTTCATGGTTGTGTTGTTCATGGTTGTGTGTTTCATGGTTGTGTTGTTCATGGTTGTGATGTCATGGTTGTGTTGTTCATGGTTGTGTTTTCATGGTTGTGTTTTTCATGGTTGTGTTGTTCATAGTTTTGTTGTTCATGGTTGTGTGTTTCATGGTTGTGTCATTCATTGGTTGTGTTTTTCATGGTTGTGTGTTTCATGGTTTTGTTGTTCATAGGTGTGTGTTTCATGGTTGTGTTGTTCATGGTTTTGTTGTTCATGGTTGTGTTTTAATGGTTGTGTGTTTCATGGTTGTGTGTTTCATGGTTGTGTTGTTCATGGTTGTGTTGTTCATGGTTGTTTGTTTCATGGTTGTGTGTTTCACGGTTGTGTTTTTCATGTTTGCGTGTTTCATGGTTGTGTGTTTCATGGTTGTGTTGTTCATGGTTGTGTTTTTCATGATTGTGTGTTTCATGGTTGTGTGTTTCATGGTTGTGTTGTTCATGGTTGTGATGTCATGGTTGTGTTGTTCATGGTTGTGTTGTTCAATGTTGTGTTGTTCATGGTTGTGATGTCATGGTTTTGTTGTTCATGGTTGTGTTGTTAATGGTTGTGTGTTTCATGGTTGTGTGTTTCATGGTTGTGTTGTTCATGGTTGTGTGTTTCATGGTTGTGTCTTTCATGGTTGTGTTGTTCATGGTTGTGTGTTTCATGGTTGTGTTGTTCATGGTTGTGATGTCATGGTTCTGTTTTTCATGGTTGTGTTGTTCATAGTTTTGTTGTTCATGGTTGTGTGTTTCATGGTTGTGTTATTCATTGGTTGTGTTTTTCATGTTTGTGTGTTTCATGGTTGTTTTGTTCATGGTTTTGTTGTTCATGGTTGTGTTTTCATGGTTGTGTGTTTCATGGTTGTGTGTTTCATGGTTGTGTTGTTCATGGTTGTGTGTTTCATGGTTGTTTGTTTCATGGTTGTGTGTTTCATGGTTGTGTTTTTCATGGTTGTGTGTTTCATGGTTGTGTGTTTCATGGTTGTGTGTTTCATGGTTGTGTGTTTCATGGTAGTGTGTTTCATGGTTGTGTGTTTCACGGTTGTGTGTTTCATGGTTGTGTTGTTCATGATTGTGTGTTTCATGGTTGTTTGTTTCAACGTTGTTTGTTGTTCATGGTTGTGTTTTTCATGGTTGTGTTTTTCATGGTTGTGTGTTTCATGGTTGTGTGTTTCATGGTTGTGTTTTTCATGGTTGTGTGTTTCATGGCTGTGTGTTTCATGGTTGTGTTGTTCATGGTTGTGTTTTTCATGGTTGTGTGTTTCATGGTTGTGTGTTTCATGGTTGTGTTGTTCATGGTTGTGTGTTTCATGGTTGTGTTGTTCATGGTTGTGTTGTTCATGATTGTGTTGTTCATGGTTGTGTTGTTCATGGTTGTGTGTTTCATGGTTGTGTTGTTCATGGTTGTGTGTTTCATGGTTGTGTTGTTCATGGTTGTGTTGTTCATGGTTGTGTTGTTCATGGTTGTGTGTTTCATGGTTGTGTTCTTCATGGTTGTGTTGTTCATGGTTGTGTGATTCATGGTTGTGTTGTTCATGGTTGTGTGTTTCATGGTTGTGTTGTTCATGGTTGTGATGTCATGGTTGTGTTGTTCATGGTTGTGTTGTTCATGGTTGTGTTGTTCATGGTTGTGTTGTTCATGGTTGTGATGTCATGGTTGTGTTGTTCATGGTTGTGTTGTTCATGGTTGTGTTGTTCATGGTTGTGTTGTTCATGGTTGTGATGTCATGGTTGTGTTGTTCATGGTTGTGTTGTTCATGGTTGTGTTGTTAATGGTTGTGTGTTTCATGGTTGTGTGTTTCATGGTTGTGTTGTTCATGGTTGTGTGTTTCATGGTTGTGTTGTTCATGGTTGTGATGTCATGGTTGTGTTGTTCATGGTTGTGTTGTTCATGGTTGTGTTTTTCATGATTGTGTGTTTCATGGTTGTGTTGTTCATGGTTGTGTTGTTCATGGTTGTGATGTCATGGTTGTGTTGTTCATGGTTGTGTTGTTCATGGTTGTGATGTCATGGTTGTGTTTTTCATGGTTGTGTGTTTCATGGTTGTGTGTTTCATGGTTTTGTTGTTCATGGTTGTGTGTTTCATGGTTTTGTTGTTCATGGTTGTGTGTTTCATGGTTTTGTTGTTCATGGTTGTGTTGTTCATGGTTGTGTGTTTCATGGTTGTGTTGTTCATGGTTGTGTTGTTCATGATTGTGTTGTTCATGGTTGTGTTGTTCATGGTTGTGTGTTTCATGGTTGTGTTGTTCATGGTTGTGTGTTTCATGGTTGTGTTGTTCATGGTTGTGTTGTTCATGGTTGTGTTGTTCATGGTTGTGTGTTTCATGGTTGTGTTCTTCATGGTTGTGTTGTTCATGGTTGTGTGATTCATGGTTGTGTTGTTCATGGTTGTGTGTTTCATGGTTGTGTTGTTCATGGTTGTGATGTCATGGTTGTGTTGTTCATGGTTGTGTTGTTCATGGTTGTGTTGTTCATGGTTGTGTTGTTCATGGTTGTGATGTCATGGTTGTGTTGTTCATGGTTGTGTTGTTAATGGTTGTGTGTTTCATGGTTGTGTGTTTCATGGTTGTGTTGTTCATGGTTGTGTGTTTCATGGTTGTGTTGTTCATGGTTGTGATGTCATGGTTGTGTTGTTCATGGTTGTGTTGTTCATGGTTGTGTTTTTCATGATTGTGTGTTTCATGGTTGTGTTGTTCATGGTTGTGTTGTTCATGGTTGTGATGTCATGGTTGTGTTGTTCATGGTTGTGTTGTTCATGGTTGTGATGTCATGGTTGTGTTTTTCATGGTTGTGTGTTTCATGGTTGTGTGTTTCATGGTTTTGTTGTTCATGGTTGTGTGTTTCATGGTTTTGTTGTTCATGGTTGTGTGTTTCATGGTTTTGTTGTTCATGGTTGTGTTGTTCATGGTTGTGTGTTTCATGGTTGTGTTGTTCATGGTTGTGTTGTTCATGATTGTGTTGTTCATGGTTGTGTTGTTCATGGTTGTGTGTTTCATGGTTGTGTTGTTCATGGTTGTGTGTTTCATGGTTGTGTTGTTCATGGTTGTGTTGTTCATGGTTGTGTTGTTCATGGTTGTGTGTTTCATGGTTGTGTTCTTCATGGTTGTGTTGTTCATGGTTGTGTGATTCATGGTTGTGTTGTTCATGGTTGTGTGTTTCATGGTTGTGTTGTTCATGGTTGTGATGTCATGGTTGTGTTGTTCATGGTTGTGTTGTTCATGGTTGTGTTGTTCATGGTTGTGTTGTTCATGGTTGTGATGTCATGGTTGTGTTGTTCATGGTTGTGTTGTTAATGGTTGTGTGTTTCATGGTTGTGTGTTTCATGGTTGTGTTGTTCATGGTTGTGTGTTTCATGGTTGTGTTGTTCATGGTTGTGATGTCATGGTTGTGTTGTTCATGGTTGTGTTGTTCATGGTTGTGTTTTTCATGATTGTGTGTTTCATGGTTGTGTTGTTCATGGT
>NW_027316278.1:2164407-2186907 GCF_026437365.1 Eucyclogobius newberryi | reverse complement strand
CTGTGCAACATGTGACCACTGCAACATTTGACCTATGCAGCATGTGACCACTGCAACATGTGACCACTGCAACATGTGACCACTGCAACATGTGACAACTGCAACATGTGACCTCTGCAACATGTGCAACATGTGACCACTGCAACATGTGACCTCTGCAACATGTGCAACATGTGACTCTGCAACTTGTGACCACTGCAACATGTGACCTATGCAGCATGTGGCCACTGTAACATGTGACCACTGCAACATGTGACTCTGCAACTTGTGACCACTGCAACATGTGACCTATGCAGCATGTGGCCACTGTAACATGTGACCACTGTAACATGTGACCACTGCAACATGTGACCTCTGCAACATGTGCAACATGTGACCACTTCAACATGTGACCTCTGCAACATGTGCAACATGTGACCACTGCAACATGTGACCTCTGCAACATGTGCAACATGTGACCACTGCAACATGTGACCTCTGCAACATGTGACTACTGCAACATGTGACCACTGCAACATGTGACCACTGCAAAATTTGACCTATGCAGCATGTGACCACTGCAACATGTGACCTCTGCAACATGTGCAACATGTGACCACTGCAACATGTGACCTCTGCAACATGTGACCTGTGCAACATGTGACCACTGCAACATGTGACCACTGCAAAATTTGACCTATGCAGCATGTGACCACTGCAACATGTGCAACATGTGACCACTGCAACATGTGACCACTGCAACATGTGACAACTGCAACATGTGACCTGTGCAACATGTGACCACTGCAACATTTGACCTATGCAGCATGTGACCACTGCAACATGTGACCACTGCAACATGTGACCACTGCAACATGTGACAACTGCAACATGTGACCTCTGCAACATGTGCAACATGTGACCACTGCAACATGTGACCTCTGCAACATGTGCAACATGTGACTCTGCAACTTGTGACCACTGCAACATGTGACCTATGCAGCATGTGGCCACTGTAACATGTGACCACTGCAACATGTGACCTCTGCAACATGTGCAACATGTGACCACTGCAACATGTGACCTCTACAACATGTGCAACATGTGACCTCTCTAACATCTGCAACATGTGACCTCTGCAACATGTGCAACATGTGACCACTTCAACATGTGACCTCTGCAACATGTGCAACATGTGACCACTGCAACATGTGACCTCTGCAACATGTGCAACATGTGACCACTGCAACATGTGACCTCTGCAACATGTGACTACTGCAACATGTGACCACTGCAACATTTGACCTCTGCAACATGTGACTACTGCAACATGTGACCACTGCAACATGTGACCTCTGTAACATGTGACCACTGCAACATGTGACCTCTGCAACATTTGACCTATTCAGCATGTGACCACTGCAACATGCGCAACATGTGACCACTGCAACATGTGCAACATGTGACCTCTGCAACATGTGACCTCTGCAACATGTGCAGCATGTGACCTCTGCAACATGTGACCTCTGCAACATGCGCAACATGTGACCACTTCAACACGATACCACTGCAACATGTGCAACATGTGACCTCTGCAACATGTGCAACATGTGACCACTTCAACATGTGCAACATGTGACCACTGCAACATGTGACCTCTGCAACATGTGCAACATGTGACCACTGCAACATGTGACCTCTGCAACATGCGCAACATGTGACCACTGCAACATGTGACCACTGCAACATTTGACCTATGCAGCATGTGACCACTGCAACATGCGCAACATGTGACCTCTGCAACATGTGACCCCTGCAACATGTGCAACATGTGACCTCTGCAACATGTGCAACATGTGACCACTGCAACATGTGCAACATGTGACCACTGCAACATGTGACCTCCGTCACAAGTGACCTCTGCAACATATGACCACTGCAACATGTGACCTCTGCAACATGTGACCTATGCAGCATGTGACCACTGTAACATGTGACCTCTGCAACATGTGACCTCTGCAACATGTGCAACATGTGACCACTGCAACATGTGACCACTGCAACCTGTGACCTCTGCAACATGCGACCTCTGCAACATGTGACCTCTGCAACATGTGACCTCCGTCACAAGTGACCTCTGCAACATGTGACCTCTGCAACATGTGACCTCTGTAACATGTGACCTCTGCAACATGTGACCTCTACAACATGTGACCTCTGCAACATGTGACCACTGCAACATGTGACCACTGCAACATGTGACTTCTGTAACATGTGACCTCTGCAACATGTGACCTCCGTCACAAGTGACCTCTGCAACATGTGACCTCTGCAACATGTGACCTATGCAGCATGTGGCCACTGTAACATGTGACCACTGCAACATGTGACCTCTGCAACATGTGCAACATGTGACCACTGCAACATGTGACCTCTACAACATGTGCAACATGTGACCTCTCTAACATCTGCAACATGTGACCTCTGCAACATGTGCAACATGTGACCACTTCAACATGTGACCTCTGCAACATGTGCAACATGTGACCACTGCAACATGTGACCTCTACAACATGTGCAACATGTGACCACTGCAACATGTGACCTCTGCAACATGTGACTACTGCAACATGTGACCACTGCAAATGTGACCTCTGCAACATGTGACCACTGCAACATTTGACCTCTGCAACATGTGACTACTGCAACATGTGACCACTGCAACATGTGACCTCTGTAACATGTGACCACTGCAACATGTGACCTCTGCAACATTTGACCTATTCAGCATGTGACCACTGCAACATGCGCAACATGTGACCACTTCAACACGATACCACTGCAACATGTGCAACATGTGACCTCTGCAACATGTGCAACATGTGACCACTGCAACATGTGCAACATGTGACCTCTGCAACATGCGCAACATGTGACCACTGCAACATGTGACCTCTGCAACATGTGCAACATGTGACCACTGCAACATGTGACCTCTGCAACATGCGCAACATGTGACCACTGCAACATGTGACCACTGCAACATTTGACCTATGCAGCATGTGACCACTGCAACATGCGCAACATGTGACCTCTGCAACATGTGACCCCTGCAACATGTGCAACATGTGACCTCTGCAACATGTGCAACATGTGACCACTGCAACATGTGCAACATGTGACCACTGCAACATGTGACCTCCGTCACAAGTGACCTCTGCAACATATGACCACTGCAACATGTGACCTCTGCAACATGTGACCACTGCAACATGTGACCTCTGCAACATGTGACCACTGCAACATGTGACCTCTGCAACATGTGACCACTGCAACATGTGACCACTGCAACATGTGACCTCTGCAACATGTGACCACTGCAACATGTGACCTCTGCAACATGTGACCTCCGTCACAAGTGACCTCTGCAACATGTGACCTCTGCAACATGTGACCACTGCAACATGTGACCTCTGCAACATGTGACCACTGCAACATGTGACCTCTGCAACATGTGACCACTGCAACATGTGACCACTGCAACATGTGACCTCTGCAACATGTGACCACTGCAACATGTGACCTCTGCAACATGTGACCTCCGTCACAAGTGACCTCTGCAACATGTGACCTCTGCAACATGTGACCACTGCAACATGTGACCTCTGCAACATTTGACCTCTGCAACATGTGACCTCTGCAACATGTGACCTCCGTCACAAGTGACCTCTGCAACATGTGACCTCTGCAACATGTGACCTCCGTCACAAGTGACCTCTGCAACATGTGACCTCTGCAACATGTGACCTCTGTAACATGTGACCTCTGCAACATGTGACCTCTGCAACATGTGACCTCTGCAACATGTGACCTCCGTCACAAGTGACCTCTGCAACATGTGACCTCTGCAACATGTGACCTCTGCAACATGTGACCTCCGTCACAAGTGACCTCTGCAACATGTGACCTCCGTCACAAGTGACCTCTGCAACATGTGACCTCTACAACATGTGACCTCTGCAACATGTGACCACTGCAACATGTGACCACTGCAACATGTGACCTCTACAACATGTGACCTCTGCAACATGTGACCACTGCAACATGTGACCACTGCAACATGTGACCACTGCAACATGTGACCACTGCAACATTTGACCTATGCAGCATCTGACCACTGCAACATGTGCAACATGTGACCTCTGCAACATGTGCAACATGTGACCACTGCAACATGTGCAACATGTGACCTCTGCAACATTTGCAACATGTGACCTCTGCAACATGTGCAACATGTGACCATTGCAACATGTGCAACATGTGACCACTGCAACATGTGACAACTGCAACATGTGACCTCTGCAACATGTGACCTATGCAGCATGTGACTGCAACTTGTGACAACTGCAACATGTGACCTCTGCAACATGTGACCTCTGCAACATGTGACCTCTGCAACATGTGACCACTGCAACATGTGACAACTGCAACATGTGACCTGTGCAACATGTGACCACTGCAACATTTGACCTATGCAGCATGTGACCACTGCAACATGTGACCACTGCAACATGTGACCACTGCAACATGTGACAACTGCAACATGTGACCTCTGCAACATGTGCAACATGTGACCACTGCAACATGTGACCTCTGCAACATGTGCAACATGTGACTCTGCAACTTGTGACCACTGCAACATGTGACCTATGCAGCATGTGGCCACTGTAACATGTGACCACTGCAACATGTGACCTCTGCAACATGTGCAACATGTGACCACTGCAACATGTGACCTCTACAACATGTGCAACATGTGACCTCTCTAACATCTGCAACATGTGACCTCTGCAACATGTGCAACATGTGACCACTTCAACATGTGACCTCTGCAACATGTGCAACATGTGACCACTGCAACATGTGACCTCTGCAACATGTGCAACATGTGACCACTGCAACATGTGACCTCTGCAACATGTGACTACTGCAACATGTGACCACTGCAACATGTGACCACTGCAAAATTTGACCTATGCAGCATGTGACCACTGCAACATGTGACCTCTGCAACATGTGCAACATGTGACCACTGCAACATGTGACCTCTGCAACATGTGACCTGTGCAACATGTGACCACTGCAACATGTGACCACTGCAAAATTTGACCTATGCAGCATGTGACCACTGCAACATGTGCAACATGTGACCACTGCAACATGTGACCACTGCAACATGTGACAACTGCAACATGTGACCTGTGCAACATGTGACCACTGCAACATTTGACCTATGCAGCATGTGACCACTGCAACATGTGACCACTGCAACATGTGACCACTGCAACATGTGACAACTGCAACATGTGACCTCTGCAACATGTGCAACATGTGACCACTGCAACATGTGACCTCTGCAACATGTGCAACATGTGACTCTGCAACTTGTGACCACTGCAACATGTGACCTATGCAGCATGTGGCCACTGTAACATGTGACCACTGCAACATGTGACCTCTGCAACATGTGCAACATGTGACCACTGCAACATGTGACCTCTACAACATGTGCAACATGTGACCTCTCTAACATCTGCAACATGTGACCTCTGCAACATGTGCAACATGTGACCACTTCAACATGTGACCTCTGCAACATGTGCAACATGTGACCACTGCAACATGTGACCTCTGCAACATGTGCAACATGTGACCACTGCAACATGTGACCTCTGCAACATGTGACTACTGCAACATGTGACCACTGCAACATTTGACCTCTGCAACATGTGACTACTGCAACATGTGACCACTGCAACATGTGACCTCTGTAACATGTGACCACTGCAACATGTGACCTCTGCAACATTTGACCTATTCAGCATGTGACCACTGCAACATGCGCAACATGTGACCACTGCAACATGTGCAACATGTGACCTCTGCAACATGTGACCTCTGCAACATGTGCAGCATGTGACCTCTGCAACATGTGACCTCTGCAACATGCGCAACATGTGACCACTTCAACACGATACCACTGCAACATGTGCAACATGTGACCTCTGCAACATGTGCAACATGTGACCACTTCAACATGTGCAACATGTGACCACTGCAACATGTGACCTCTGCAACATGTGCAACATGTGACCACTGCAACATGTGACCTCTGCAACATGCGCAACATGTGACCACTGCAACATGTGACCACTGCAACATTTGACCTATGCAGCATGTGACCACTGCAACATGCGCAACATGTGACCTCTGCAACATGTGACCCCTGCAACATGTGCAACATGTGACCTCTGCAACATGTGCAACATGTGACCACTGCAACATGTGCAACATGTGACCACTGCAACATGTGACCTCCGTCACAAGTGACCTCTGCAACATATGACCACTGCAACATGTGACCTCTGCAACATGTGACCTATGCAGCATGTGACCACTGTAACATGTGACCTCTGCAACATGTGACCTCTGCAACATGTGCAACATGTGACCACTGCAACATGTGACCACTGCAACCTGTGACCTCTGCAACATGCGACCTCTGCAACATGTGACCTCTGCAACATGTGACCTCCGTCACAAGTGACCTCTGCAACATGTGACCTCTGCAACATGTGACCTCTGTAACATGTGACCTCTGCAACATGTGACCTCTACAACATGTGACCTCTGCAACATGTGACCACTGCAACATGTGACCGCTGCAACATGTGACTTCTGTAACATGTGACCTCTGCAACATGTGACCTCCGTCACAAGTGACCTCTGCAACATGTGACCTCTGCAACATGTGACCTATGCAGCATGTGGCCACTGTAACATGTGACCACTGCAACATGTGACCTCTGCAACATGTGCAACATGTGACCACTGCAACATGTGACCTCTACAACATGTGCAACATGTGACCTCTCTAACATCTGCAACATGTGACCTCTGCAACATGTGCAACATGTGACCACTTCAACATGTGACCTCTGCAACATGTGCAACATGTGACCACTGCAACATGTGACCTCTACAACATGTGCAACATGTGACCACTGCAACATGTGACCTCTGCAACATGTGACTACTGCAACATGTGACCACTGCAAATGTGACCTCTGCAACATGTGACCACTGCAACATTTGACCTCTGCAACATGTGACTACTGCAACATGTGACCACTGCAACATGTGACCTCTGTAACATGTGACCACTGCAACATGTGACCTCTGCAACATTTGACCTATTCAGCATGTGACCACTGCAACATGCGCAACATGTGACCACAGCAACATGTGCAACATGTGACCTCTGCAACATGTGACCTCTGCAACATGTGCAGCATGTGACCTCTGCAACATGTGACCTCTGCAACATGCGCAACATGTGACCACTTCAACACGATACCACTGCAACATGTGCAACATGTGACCTCTGCAACATGTGCAACATGTGACCACTGCAACATGTGCAACTTGTGACCTCTGCAACATGCGCAACATGTGACCACTGCAACATGTGACCTCTGCAACATGTGCAACATGTGACCACTGCAACATGTGACCTCTGCAACATGCGCAACATGTGACCACTGCAACATGTGACCACTGCAACATTTGACCTATGCAGCATGTGACCACTGCAACATGCGCAACATGTGACCTCTGCAACATGTGACCCCTGCAACATGTGCAACATGTGACCTCTGCAACATGTGCAACATGTGACCACTGCAACATGTGCAACATGTGACCACTGCAACATGTGACCTCCGTCACAAGTGACCTCTGCAACATATGACCACTGCAACATGTGACCTCTGCAACATGTGACCTATGCAGCATGTGACCACTGTAACATGTGACCTCTGCAACATGTGACCTCTGCAACATGTGCAACATGTGACCACTGCAACATGTGACCACTGCAACCTGTGACCTCTGCAACATGCGACCTCTGCAACATGTGACCTCTGCAACATGTGACCTCCGTCACAAGTGACCTCTGCAACATGTGACCTCTGCAACATGTGACCTCTGTAACATGTGACCTCTGCAACATGTGACCTCTACAACATGTGCCCTCTGCAACATGTGACCACTGCAACATGTGACCACTGCAACATGTGACTTCTGTAACATGTGACCTCTGCAACATGTGACCTCCGTCACAAGTGACCTCTGCAACATGTGACCTCTGCAACATGTGACCTCTGTAACATGTGACCTCTGCAACATGTGACCTCCGTCACAAGTGACCTCTGCAACATGTGACCTCTACAACATGTGACCTCTGCAACATGTGACCACTGCAACATGTGACCACTGCAACATGTGACCTCTGCAACATGTGACCACTGCAACATGTGACATGTACAACATGTGACCACTGCAACATGTGACCACTGCAACATTTGACCTATGCAGCATCTGACCTCTGCAACATGTGCAACATGTGACCATTGCAACATGTGCAACATGTGACCACTGCAACATGTGACAACTGCAACATGTGACCTCTGCAACATGTGACCTATGCAGCATGTGACTCTGCAACTTGTGACAACTGCAACATGTGACCACTGCAACATGTGACCTCTGCAACATGTGACCTCTGCAACATGTGACCACTGCAACATGTGACCACTGCAACATGTGACCACTGCAACATTTGACCTATGGAGCATGTGACCACTGCAACATGTGCAACATGTGACCACTGCAACATGTGACAACTGCAACATGTGACCTGTGCAACATGTGACCACTGCAACATGTGACCACTGCAACATTTGACCTATGCAGCATGTGACCACTGCAACATGTGACCACTGCAACATGTGACCACTGCAACATGTGACAACTGCAACATGTGACCTCTGCAACATGTGCAACATGTGACCATTGCAACATGTGACCACTGCAACATATGATCACTGCAACATGTGACTCTGCAACTTGTGACCACTGCAACATGTGACCTATGCAGCATGTGGCCACTGTAACATGTGACCACTGCAACATGTGACCTCTGCAACATGTGGAACATGTGACCACTGCAACATGTGACCTCTGCAACATGTGCAACATGTGACCACTGCAACATGTGACCTCTGCAACATGTGACCTCTGCAACATGTGACCTCCGTCACAAGTGACCTCTGCAACATGTGACCTCCGTCACAAGTGACCTCTGCAACATGTGACCTCTACAACATGTGACCTCTGCAACATGTGACCACTGCAACATGTGACCACTGCAACATGTGACCTCTACAACATGTGACCTCTGCAACATGTGACCACTGCAACATGTGACCACTGCAACATGTGACCACTGCAACATTTGACCTATGCAGCATCTGACCACTGCAACATGTGCAACATGTGACCTCTGCAACATGTGCAACATGTGACCACTGCAACATGTGCAACATGTGACCTCTGCAACATTTGCAACATGTGACCTCTGCAACATGTGCAACATGTGACCATTGCAACATGTGCAACATGTGACCACTGCAACATGTGACAACTGCAACATGTGACCTCTGCAACATGTGACCTATGCAGCATGTGACTCTGCAACTTGTGACAACTGCAACATGTGACCTCTGCAACATGTGACCTCTGCAACATGTGACCTCTGCAACATGTGACCTCTGCAACATGTGACCTGTGCAACATGTGACCACTGCAACATGTGACCACTGCAAAATTTGACCTATGCAGCATGTGACCACTGCAACATGTGCAACATGTGACCACTGCAACATGTGACCACTGCAACATGTGACAACTGCAACATGTGACCTGTGCAACATGTGACCACTGCAACATTTGACCTATGCAGCATGTGACCACTGCAACATGTGACCACTGCAACATGTGACCACTGCAACATGTGACAACTGCAACATGTGACCTCTGCAACATGTGCAACATGTGACCACTGCAACATGTGACCTCTGCAACATGTGCAACATGTGACTCTGCAACTTGTGACCACTGCAACATGTGACCTATGCAGCATGTGGCCACTGTAACATGTGACCACTGCAACATGTGACCTCTGCAACATGTGCAACATGTGACCACTGCAACATGTGACCTCTACAACATGTGCAACATGTGACCTCTCTAACATCTGCAACATGTGACCTCTGCAACATGTGCAACATGTGACCACTTCAACATGTGACCTCTGCAACATGTGCAACATGTGACCACTGCAACATGTGACCTCTGCAACATGTGCAACATGTGACCACTGCAACATGTGACCTCTGCAACATGTGACTACTGCAACATGTGACCACTGCAAATGTGACCTCTGCAACATGTGACCACTGCAACATTTGACCTCTGCAACATGTGACTACTGCAACATGTGACCACTGCAACATGTGACCTCTGTAACATGTGACCACTGCAACATGTGACCTCTGCAACATTTGACCTATTCAGCATGTGACCACTGCAACATGCGCAACATGTGACCACTGCAACATGTGCAACATGTGACCTCTGCAACATGTGACCTCTGCAACATGTGACCTCTGCAACATGTGCAGCATGTGACCTCTGCAACATGTGACCTCTGCAACATGCGCAACATGTGACCACTTCAACACGATACCACTGCAACATGTGCAACATGTGACCTCTGCAACATGTGCAACATGTGACCACTGCAACATGTGCAACATGTGACCTCTGCAAAATGTGACCTCTGCAACATGCGCAACATGTGACCACTGCAACATGTGACCTCTGCAACATGTGCAACATGTGACCACTGCAACATGTGACCTCTGCAACATGCGCAACATGTGACCACTGCAACATGTGACCACTGCAACATTTGACCTATGCAGCATGTGACCACTGCAACATGCGCAACATGTGACCTCTGCAACATGTGACCCCTGCAACATGTGCAACATGTGACCTCTGCAACATGTGCAACATGTGACCACTGCAACATGTGCAACATGTGACCACTGCAACATGTGACCTCCGTCACAAGTGACCTCTGCAACATATGACCACTGCAACATGTGACCTCTGCAACATGTGACCTATGCAGCATGTGACCACTGTAACATGTGACCTCTGCAACATGTGACCTCTGCAACATGTGCAACATGTGACCACTGCAACATGTGACCACTGCAACCTGTGACCTCTGCAACATGCGACCTCTGCAACATGTGACCTCTGCAACATGTGACCTCCGTCACAAGTGACCTCTGCAACATGTGACCTCTGCAACATGTGACCTCTGTAACATGTGACCTCTGCAACATGTGACCTCTACAACATGTGACCTCTGCAACATGTGACCACTGCAACATGTGACCACTGCAACATGTGACTTCTGTAACATGTGACCTCTGCAACATGTGACCTCCGTCACAAGTGACCTCTGCAACATGTGACCTCTGCAACATGTGACTCTGCAACTTGTGACCACTGCAACATGTGACCTATGCAGCATGTGGCCACTGTAACATGTGACCACTGCAACATGTGACCTCTGCAACATGTGCAACATGTGACCACTGCAACATGTGACCTCTACAACATGTGCAACATGTGACCTCTCTAACATCTGCAACATGTGACCTCTGCAACATGTGCAACATGTGACCACTTCAACATGTGACCTCTGCAACATGTGCAACATGTGACCACTGCAACATGTGACCACTGCAACATGTGCAACATGTGACCTCTGCAACATGTGACCTCTGCAACATGTGCAGCATGTGACCTCTGCAACATGTGACCTCTGCAACATGCGCAACATGTGACCACTTCAACACGATACCACTGCAACATGTGCAACATGTGACCTCTGCAACATGTGCAACATGTGACCACTGCAACATGTGCAACATGTGACCTCTGCAACATGCGCAACATGTGACCACTGCAACATGTGACCTCTGCAACATGTGCAACATGTGACCACTGCAACATGTGACCTCTGCAACATGCGCAACATGTGACCACTGCAACATGTGACCACTGCAACATTTGACCTATGCAGCATGTGACCACTGCAACATGCGCAACATGTGACCTCTGCAACATGTGACCCCTGCAACATGTGCAACATGTGACCTCTGCAACATGTGCAACATGTGACCACTGCAACATGTGCAACATGTGACCACTGCAACATGTGACCTCCGTCACAAGTGACCTCTGCAACATATGACCACTGCAACATGTGACCTCTGCAACATGTGACCTATGCAGCATGTGACCACTGTAACATGTGACCTCTGCAACATGTGACCTCTGCAACATGTGCAACATGTGACCACTGCAACATGTGACCACTGCAACCTGTGACCTCTGCAACATGCGACCTCTGCAACATGTGACCTCTGCAACATGTGACCTCCGTCACAAGTGACCTCTGCAACATGTGACCTCTGCAACATGTGACCTCTGTAACATGTGACCTCTGCAACATGTGACCTCTACAACATGTGCCCTCTGCAACATGTGACCACTGCAACATGTGACCACTGCAACATGTGACTTCTGTAACATGTGACCTCTGCAACATGTGACCTCCGTCACAAGTGACCTCTGCAACATGTGACCTCTGCAACATGTGACCTCTGTAACATGTGACCTCTGCAACATGTGACCTCCGTCACAAGTGACCTCTGCAACATGTGACCTCTACAACATGTGACCTCTGCAACATGTGACCACTGCAACATGTGACCACTGCAACATGTGACCTCTGCAACATGTGACCACTGCAACATGTGACATGTACAACATGTGACCACTGCAACATGTGACCACTGCAACATTTGACCTATGCAGCATCTGACCTCTGCAACATGTGCAACATGTGACCATTGCAACATGTGCAACATGTGACCACTGCAACATGTGACAACTGCAACATGTGACCTCTGCAACATGTGACCTATGCAGCATGTGACTCTGCAACTTGTGACAACTGCAACATGTGACCACTGCAACATGTGACCTCTGCAACATGTGACCTCTGCAACATGTGACCACTGCAACATGTGACCACTGCAACATGTGACCACTGCAACATTTGACCTATGGAGCATGTGACCACTGCAACATGTGCAACATGTGACCACTGCAACATGTGACAACTGCAACATGTGACCTGTGCAACATGTGACCACTGCAACATGTGACCACTGCAACATTTGACCTATGCAGCATGTGACCACTGCAACATGTGACCACTGCAACATGTGACCACTGCAACATGTGACAACTGCAACATGTGACCTCTGCAACATGTGCAACATGTGACCATTGCAACATGTGACCACTGCAACATATGATCACTGCAACATGTGACTCTGCAACTTGTGACCACTGCAACATGTGACCTATGCAGCATGTGGCCACTGTAACATGTGACCACTGCAACATGTGACCTCTGCAACATGTGGAACATGTGACCACTGCAACATGTGACCTCTGCAACATGTGCAACATGTGACCACTGCAACATGTGACCTCTGCAACATGTGACCTCTGCAACATGTGACCTCCGTCACAAGTGACCTCTGCAACATGTGACCTCCGTCACAAGTGACCTCTGCAACATGTGACCTCTACAACATGTGACCTCTGCAACATGTGACCACTGCAACATGTGACCACTGCAACATGTGACCTCTACAACATGTGACCTCTGCAACATGTGACCACTGCAACATGTGACCACTGCAACATGTGACCACTGCAACATGTGACCACTGCAACATTTGACCTATGCAGCATCTGACCACTGCAACATGTGCAACATGTGACCTCTGCAACATGTGCAACATGTGACCACTGCAACATGTGCAACATGTGACCTCTGCAACATTTGCAACATGTGACCTCTGCAACATGTGCAACATGTGACCATTGCAACATGTGCAACATGTGACCACTGCAACATGTGACAACTGCAACATGTGACCTCTGCAACATGTGACCTATGCAGCATGTGACTCTGCAACTTGTGACAACTGCAACATGTGACCTCTGCAACATGTGACCTCTGCAACATGTGACCTCTGCAACATGTGACCTCTGCAACATGTGACCTGTGCAACATGTGACCACTGCAACATGTGACCACTGCAAAATTTGACCTATGCAGCATGTGACCACTGCAACATGTGCAACATGTGACCACTGCAACATGTGACCACTGCAACATGTGACAACTGCAACATGTGACCTGTGCAACATGTGACCACTGCAACATTTGACCTATGCAGCATGTGACCACTGCAACATGTGACCACTGCAACATGTGACCACTGCAACATGTGACAACTGCAACATGTGACCTCTGCAACATGTGCAACATGTGACCACTGCAACATGTGACCTCTGCAACATGTGCAACATGTGACTCTGCAACTTGTGACCACTGCAACATGTGACCTATGCAGCATGTGGCCACTGTAACATGTGACCACTGCAACATGTGACCTCTGCAACATGTGCAACATGTGACCACTGCAACATGTGACCTCTACAACATGTGCAACATGTGACCTCTCTAACATCTGCAACATGTGACCTCTGCAACATGTGCAACATGTGACCACTTCAACATGTGACCTCTGCAACATGTGCAACATGTGACCACTGCAACATGTGACCTCTGCAACATGTGCAACATGTGACCACTGCAACATGTGACCTCTGCAACATGTGACTACTGCAACATGTGACCACTGCAAATGTGACCTCTGCAACATGTGACCACTGCAACATTTGACCTCTGCAACATGTGACTACTGCAACATGTGACCACTGCAACATGTGACCTCTGTAACATGTGACCACTGCAACATGTGACCTCTGCAACATTTGACCTATTCAGCATGTGACCACTGCAACATGCGCAACATGTGACCACTGCAACATGTGCAACATGTGACCTCTGCAACATGTGACCTCTGCAACATGTGACCTCTGCAACATGTGCAGCATGTGACCTCTGCAACATGTGACCTCTGCAACATGCGCAACATGTGACCACTTCAACACGATACCACTGCAACATGTGCAACATGTGACCTCTGCAACATGTGCAACATGTGACCACTGCAACATGTGCAACATGTGACCTCTGCAAAATGTGACCTCTGCAACATGCGCAACATGTGACCACTGCAACATGTGACCTCTGCAACATGTGCAACATGTGACCACTGCAACATGTGACCTCTGCAACATGCGCAACATGTGACCACTGCAACATGTGACCACTGCAACATTTGACCTATGCAGCATGTGACCACTGCAACATGCGCAACATGTGACCTCTGCAACATGTGACCCCTGCAACATGTGCAACATGTGACCTCTGCAACATGTGCAACATGTGACCACTGCAACATGTGCAACATGTGACCACTGCAACATGTGACCTCCGTCACAAGTGACCTCTGCAACATATGACCACTGCAACATGTGACCTCTGCAACATGTGACCTATGCAGCATGTGACCACTGTAACATGTGACCTCTGCAACATGTGACCTCTGCAACATGTGCAACATGTGACCACTGCAACATGTGACCACTGCAACCTGTGACCTCTGCAACATGCGACCTCTGCAACATGTGACCTCTGCAACATGTGACCTCCGTCACAAGTGACCTCTGCAACATGTGACCTCTGCAACATGTGACCTCTGTAACATGTGACCTCTGCAACATGTGACCTCTACAACATGTGACCTCTGCAACATGTGACCACTGCAACATGTGACCACTGCAACATGTGACTTCTGTAACATGTGACCTCTGCAACATGTGACCTCCGTCACAAGTGACCTCTGCAACATGTGACCTCTGCAACATGTGACTCTGCAACTTGTGACCACTGCAACATGTGACCTATGCAGCATGTGGCCACTGTAACATGTGACCACTGCAACATGTGACCTCTGCAACATGTGCAACATGTGACCACTGCAACATGTGACCTCTACAACATGTGCAACATGTGACCTCTCTAACATCTGCAACATGTGACCTCTGCAACATGTGCAACATGTGACCACTTCAACATGTGACCTCTGCAACATGTGCAACATGTGACCACTGCAACATGTGACCTCTGCAACATGTGCAACATGTGACCACTGCAACATGTGACCTCTGCAACATGTGACTACTGCAACATGTGACCACTGCAAATGTGACCTCTGCAACATGTGACCACTGCAACATTTGACCTCTGCAACATGTGACTACTGCAACATGTGACCACTGCAACATGTGACCTCTGTAACATGTGACCACTGCAACATGTGACCTCTGCAACATTTGACCTATTCAGCATGTGACCACTGCAACATGCGCAACATGTGACCACTGCAACATGTGCAACATGTGACCTCTGCAACATGTGACCTCTGCAACATGCGCAACATGTGACCACTTCAACACGATACCACTGCAACATGTGCAACATGTGACCTCTGCAACATGTGCAACATGTGACCACTGCAACATGTGCAACATGTGACCTCTGCAAAATGTGACCTCTGCAACATGCGCAACATGTGACCACTGCAACATTTGACCTCTGCAACATGTGCAACATGTGACCACTGCAACATGTGACCTCTGCAACATGCGCAACATGTGACCACTGCAACATGTGACCACTGCAACATTTGACCTATGCAGCATGTGACCACTGCAACATGCGCAACATGTGACCTCTGCAACATGTGACCCCTGCAACATGTGCAACATGTGACCTCTGCAACATTTGCAACATGTGACCACTGCAACATGTGCAACATGTGACCACTGCAACATGTGACCTCCGTCACAAGTGACCTCTGCAACATATGACCACTGCAACATGTGACCTCTGCAACATGTGACCTATGCAGCATGTGACCACTGTAACATGTGACCTCTGCAACATGTGACCTCTGCAACATGTGCAACATGTGACCACTGCAACATGTGACCACTGCAACCTGTGACCTCTGCAACATGCGACCTCTGCAACATGTGACCTCTGCAACATGTGACCTCCGTCACAAGTGACCTCTGCAACATGTGACCTCTGCAACATGTGACCTCTGTAACATGTGACCTCTGCAACATGTGACCTCTACAACATGTGACCTCTGCAACATGTGACCACTGCAACATGTGACCACTGCAACATGTGACTTCTGTAACATGTGACCTCTGCAACATGTGACCTCCGTCACAAGTGACCTCTGCAACATGTGACCTCTGCAACATGTGACCTCTGTAACATGTGACCTCTGCAACATGTGACCTCCGTCACAAGTGACCTCTGCAACATGTGACCTCTACAACATGTGACCTCTGCAACATGTGACCACTGCAACATGTGACCACTGCAACATGTGACCTCTGCAACATGTGACCACTGCAACATGTGACATGTACAACATGTGACCACTGCAACATGTGACCACTGCAACATTTGACCTATGCAGCATCTGACCACTGCAACATGTGCAACATGTGACCTCTGCAACATGTGCAACATGTGACCATTGCAACATGTGCAACATGTGACCACTGCAACATGTGACAACTGCAACATGTGACCTCTGCAACATGTGACCTATGCAGCATGTGACTCTGCAACTTGTGACAACTGCAACATGTGACCACTGCAACATGTGACCTCTGCAACATGTGACCTCTGCAACATGTGACCACTGCAACATGTGACCACTGCAACATTTGACCTATGGAGCATGTGACCACTGCAACATGTGCAACATGTGACCACTGCAACATGTGACAACTGCAACATGTGACCTGTGCAACATGTGACCACTGCAACATGTGACCACTGCAACATTTGACCTATGCAGCATGTGACCACTGCAACATGTGACCACTGCAACATGTGACCACTGCAACATGTGACAACTGCAACATGTGACCTCTGCAACATGTGCAACATGTGACCAGTGCAACATGTGACCACTGCAACATATGATCACTGCAACATGTGACTCTGCAACTTGTGACCACTGCAACATGTGACCTATGCAGCATGTGGCCACTGTAACATGTGACCACTGCAACATGTGACCTCTGCAACATGTGGAACATGTGACCACTGCAACATGTGACCTCTACAACATGTGCAACATGTGACCTCTCTAACATCTGCAACATGTGACCTCTGCAACATGTGCAACATGTGACCACTGCAACATGTGACCTCTGCAACATGTGCAACATGTGACCACTGCAACATGTGACCTCTGCAACATGTGCAACATGTGACCACTGCAACATGTGACCTCTGCAACATGTGACTACTGCAACATGTGACCACTGCAACATGTGACCTCTGTAACATGTGACCACTGCAACATGTGACCTCTGCAACATTTGACCTATTCAGCATGTGACCACTGCAACATGCGCAACATGTGACCCCTGCAACATGTGCAGCATGTGACCTCTGCAACATGTGACCTCTGCAACATGCGCAACATGTGACCACTGCAACATGTGACCACTGCAACATGTGCAACATGTGACCTCTGCAACATGTGCAACATGTGACCACTGCAACATGTGACCACTGCAACATTTGACCTATGCAGCATGTGACCACTGCAACATGCGCAACATGTGACCTCTGCAACATGTGACCCCTGCAACATGTGCAACATGTGACCTCTGCAACATGTGCAACATGTGACCACTGCAACATGTGCAACATGTGACCACTGCAACATGTGACCTCCGTCACAAGTGACCTCTGCAACATGTGACCTATGCAACATGTGCAACATGTGACCCCTGCAACATGTGACCACTGCAACATGTGACCTCTGCAACATGTGCAACATGTGACCACTGCAACATGTGACCACTGCAACATGTGACCTCTGCAACATGTGCAACATGTGACCTCTGCAACATGTGACCACTGCAACATGTGACCACTGCAACATGTGACCACTGCAACATGTGACCTCTGCAACATGTGACCACTGCAACATGTGACCACTGCAACATGTGACCTCTGCAACATGTGACCACTGCAACATGTGACCTCTGCAACATGTGACCACTGTAACATGTGACCACTGCAACATGTGACCTCTGCAACATGTGCAACATGTGACCACTGCAACATGTGACCTCTGCAACATGTGACCTCTGCAACATGTGCAACATGTGACCTCTGCAACATGTGACCACTGCAACATGTGACCACTGCAACATGTGACCACTGCAACATGTGACCTCTGCAACATGTGACCACTGCAACATGTGACCACTGCAACATGTGACCTCTGCAACATGTGACCACTGCAACATGTGACCTCTGCAACATGTGACCACTGTAACATGTGACCACTGCAACATGTGACCACAGACAAGTCAGGTGACTACCCTCATGGACTCAAACACCCATGAGGGTATAAATGACAGATCCATAGGTTTTGTGGGACATATGGGACAATTGAGACATATGGGACAAATGGGACATATGGGACATAAGTGCAGGACTCATGTTCTGCTCTTGTTCTTGATGACATCAAATAACTGAAACAAAGCTTTTGACTTTAACGTTTAGTTTCTTGTTGGATTTAAGGGAAAGTGATTTTTAATTGTTATATTTCTCTTGTTTTGAAGGTGAAATGAGGTCACGGTTGTGCTGAGTCATCGCCCGTGTGTCACGGTTGTGCTGAGTCATCGCCCGTGTGTCACGGTTGTGCTGAGTCATCGCCCGTGTGTCACGGTTGTGCTGAGTCATCGCCCGTGTGTCACGGTTGTGCTGAGTCATCGCCCGTGTGTCACGGTTGTGCTGAGTCATCGCCCGTGTGTCACGGTTGTGCTGAGTCATCGCCCGTGTGTCACGGTTGTGCTGAGTCATCGCCCGTGTGTCACGGTTGTGCTGAGTCATCGCCCGTGTGTCACGGTTGTGCTGAGTCATCGCCCGTGTGTCTCTCTTTAAAACACTTTTGTGCTGATATTTCATCTCCAAGTCTCGACCTGAGAAAGTGCAGTTTGTGCGTCAGAGTTTAATGAGGATCATTAAAGGAGACGGCTCTGGTTTACGAGGCCAGAAGGAGCCGCTCTGACCAGAACCACCTCCAAACAGTCCAGACTTTACGACCAGACCGCATTCTGAGGCAGGACGTCCCGGTGTAGTCCACGTTCAGAAGGTCCCGGTGTAGTCCACGTTCAGAAGGTCCCGGTGTAGTCCACGTTCAGAAGGTCCCGGTGTAGTCCACGTTCAGAAGGTCCCGGTGTAGTCCACGTTCAGAAGGTCCCGGTGTAGTCCACGTTCAGAAGGTCCCGGTGTAGTCCACGTTCAGAAGGTCCCGGTGTAGTCCATGTTCAGAAGGTCCCGGTGTAGTCCACGTTCAGAAGGTCCCGGTGTAGTCCACGTTCAGAAGGTCCCGGTGTAGTCCACGTTCAGAAGGTCCCGGTGTAGTCCACGTTCAGAAGGTCCCGGTGTAGTCCATGTTCAGAAGGTCCTGGTGCAGGCACAGCAGCTCAGTGCAGAAGGTCCTGGGATCGATTCCCCATGGGGTCTTTCAGTGAGTTTGCATGTTCTCCCTGAGTCTTCGTAGGTTTCCTCCTGGAGACAAAACAACAGACAAGGACAATGCACCATATACATTCTGTTTTCACTCAGTCTTGTCTCAGGTTTGAGGGTGTCCGTGTCTTCTGTGTCTTCTGTGTCTTCTGTGTCTTCTGTGTCCGTGTCTTCTGTGTCTTCTGTGTCTTCTGTGTCCGTGTCTTCTGTGTCTTCTGTGTCTTCTGTGTCCGTGTCTTCTGTGTCTTCTGTGTCCGTGTCTTCTGTGTCTTCTGTGTCCGTGTCTTCTGTGTCCGTGTCTTCTGTGTCTTCTGTGTCTTCTGTGTCTTGCTCCAGAGGACTGTGTGACGTGTTTGTCTCCAGCTGCTTCTGGTTTTGACCTGGTCCAGTCGAGACGATGGAGCAGGTCCAGACTTCCCTGACCGCTCAGAGGTCCAGACTTTCAGCTGACCGCTCAGAGGTCCAGACTTTCAGCTGACCGCTCAGAGGTCCAGACTTTCAGCAGACCGCTCAGAGGTCCAGACTTTCAGCTGACCGCTCTCAGTGGAGCACGAGTAATGAACAAGGTTTTGTTCCTGGACTCGGCTGTGGTCAGAAGGATTATGTCATGTTTGTATTTCTCCTTCTGTGTTTGAGTCTGAGGCACTGAAGCCCCAAGCTCAGAGCGAAGCCCCAAGCTCAGAGCGAAGCCCAAAGCTCAGAGCGAAGCCCCAAGCTCAGAGCGAAGCCCCAAGCTCAGAGCGAAGCCCCAAGCCTGAAACCTGAAGTACAGAGCGAAGCCTGAAGACGATGACAGTGGTTCTAAATGCGCAGGTCTTTATTCGTGCTGAATCTCACTGTTGTTACTTCTTTGTCCAGGAACTTTTCTTGACTTGATGTTTCACTGAATCATCAGGACAAATTCCTGTGTTTGTGAATCTGTTCATTGAAAATAAACCTTTTCTGTTTCTGAAGAACCAGCTCAGAACCACAGCTTCACAGGTTACTATGGTAACACACATGGTTTAAAATCATGCATCGCACAGAAGGTTCCTCTGCTTAAGTCAGCACGTGTCCAGCACGTGTCCAGCACGTGTCCAGCACGTGTCCAGCACGTGTCCAACACGTGTCCAGCACGTGTCCAGCATGTGTCCAGCACGTGTCCAGCACGTGTCCAGCATGTGTCCAGCACTGAAGTTTGACCAACAGGATGATCTAGAGGATCATGGGAGAAAGTCACCATCCCTACTTTGAAGCACGGGGGAGGAGACATCAGCTTTGGGGGGTTTCCTGCTCAGGGGACAGGACAACCTCCTTCTCTCAGTCAGAACATTAACGATGGGGCGTGGTTGAAGATGGGGCGTGGTTGAAGATGGGGCGTGGTTGAAGATGGGGCGTGGTTGAAGATGGGGCGTGGTTGAAGAGAGGGCGTGGTTGAAGAGAGGGCGTGGTTGAAGATGGGGCGTGGTTGAAGATGGGGCGTGGTTGAAGAGAGGGCGTGGTTGAAGAGAGGGCGTGGTTGAAGATGGGGCGTGGTTGAAGAGAGGGCGTGGTTGAAGAGAGGGCGTGGTTGAAGATGGGGCGTGGTTGAAAATGGGGCGTGGTTGAAGATGGGGCGTGGTTGAAGATGGGGCGTGGTTGAAGATGGGGCGTGGTTGAAGATGGGGCGTGGTTGAAAATTGGGCGTGGTTGAAGATGGGGCGTTGTTGAAGATGGGGCGTGGTTGAAGATGGGGCGTGGTTGAAGATGGGGCGTGGTTGAAGAGAGGGCGTGGTTGAAGATGGGGCGTGGTTGAAGTGAGGGCGTGGTTGAAGATGGGGCGTGGTTGAAGATGGGGCGTGGTTGAAGATGGGGCGTTGTTGAAGATGGGGCGTGGTTGAAGATGGGGCGTGGTTGAAGAGAGGGCGTGGTTGAAGATGGGG
>NW_027316278.1:2094407-2159407 GCF_026437365.1 Eucyclogobius newberryi | reverse complement strand
ACGTGTGGAGGCGGAGTTATGAGCCAGGAGCGTCACTGCCTGAAGCAGAGGTCAGCAGGGGTCAGCAGGGGTCAGATTGATGGTTACGAGTCAGATCACTGTGATTCAACCAATCTTCTGTTTCCAAAGAAAGAAAGTGACACGTGGCAAAGACAACATGACCTGCAGCGGCATGTCCAAGAGACATGACCTCTGCAACACCAACGTGAGTGTCCTGAGGGCCCTGAAGGGGGAGCGAGTGTCCTGAGGGCCCTGAAGGGGAGGCGAGTGTCCTGAGGGCCCTGAAGGGGAGGCGAGTGTCCTGAGGGCCCTGAAGGGGGAGCGAGTGTCCTGAGGGCCCTGAAGGGGGAGCGAGTGTCCTGAGGGCCCTGAAGGGGGAGCGAGTGTCCTGAGGGCCCTGAAGGGGGAGCGAGTGTCCTGAGGGCCCTGAAGGGGAGGCGAGTGTCCTGAGGGCCCTGAAGGGGAGGCGAGTGTCCTGAGGGCCCTGAAGGGGAGGCGAGTGTCCTGAGGGCCCTGAAGGGGGAGCGAGTGTCCTGAGGGCCCTGAAGGGGGAGCGAGTGTCCTGAGGGCCCTGAAGGGGAGGCGAGTGTCCTGAGGGCCCTGAAGGGGAGGCGAGTGTCCTGAGGGCCCTGAAGGGGGAGCGAGTGTCCTGAGGGCCCTGAAGGGGAGGCGAGTGTCCTGAAGGCCCTGAAGGGGGAGCGAGTGTCCTGAGGGCCCTGAAGGGGAGGCGAGTGTCCTGAGGGCCCTGAAGGGGGGGCGAGTGTCCTGAGGGCCCTGAAGGGGAGGCGAGTGTCCTGAGGGCCCTGAAGGGGGGGCGAGTGTCCTGAGGGCCCTGAAGGGGAGGCGAGTGTCCTGAGGGCCCTGAAGGGGGAGCGAGTGTCCTGAGGGCCCTGAAGGGGAGGCGAGTGTCCTGAGGGCCCTGAAGGGGGAGCGAGTGTCCTGAGGGCCCTGAAGGAGGAGCGAGTGTCCTGAGGGCCCTGAAGGGGGAGCGAGTGTCCTGAGGGCCCTGAAGGGGGAGCGAGTGTCCTGGGGGCCCTGAAGCGGGACCGAGTGTCCTGGGGGCCCTGAAGGGGGAGCGAGTGTCCTGAGGGCCCTGAAGGGGGAGCGAGTGTCCTGGGGGCCCTGAAGGGGGAGCGAGTGTCCTGAGGGCCCTGAAGGGGGAGCGAGTGTCCTGGGGACCCTGAAGGGGGAGCGAGTGTCCTGAGGGCCCTGAAGGGGGAGCGAGTGTCCTGGGGGCCCTGAAGGGGGAGCGAGTGTCCTGAGGGCCCTGAAGGGGGAGCGAGTGTCCTGGGGGCCCTGAAGGGGAGGCGAGTGTCCTGGGGGCCCTGAAGGGGAGGCGAGTGTCCTGAGGGCCCTGAAGGGGGAGCGAGTGTTCTGAGGGCCCTCAAGGGGAGGCGAGTGTTCTGAGGGCCCTGAAGGGGGAGCGAGTGTCCTGAGGGCCCTGAAGGGGAAGCGAGTGTCCTGAGGGCCCTGAAGGGGGAGCGAGTGTCCTGAGGGCCCTGAAGGGGGAGCGAGTGTCCTGAGGGCCCTGAATGGGGAGCAATTGTCCTGAGGGCCCTGAAGGGGGAGCGAGTGTCCTGAGGGCCCTGAAGGGGGGGCGAGTGTCCTGAGAGCCCTGAAGGGGGAGCGAGTGTCCTGAGGGCCCTGAAGGGGAAGCGAGTGTCCTGTGGGCCCTGAAGGGGGAGCGAGTGTCCTGGGGGCCCTGAAGGGGAGGCGAGTGTCCTGAGGGCCCTGAAGCGGGAGCGAGTGTCCTGGGGGCCCTGAAGGGGGAGCGAGTGTCCTGGGGGCCCTGAAGAGGAGGCGAGTGTCCTGAGGGCCCTGAAGGGGGAGCGAGTGTCCTGGGGGCCCTGAAGGGGAGGCGAGTGTCCTGAGGGCCCTGAAGCGGGAGCAAGTGTCCTGGGGGCCCTGAAGGGGGAGCGAGTGTCCTGGGGGCCCTGAAGGGGGAGCGAGTGTCCTGGGGGCCCTGAAGGGGGAGCGAGTGTCCTGGGGGCCCTGAAGGGGAGGCGAGTGTCCTGAGGGCCCTGAAGGGGGAGCGAATGTCCTGAGGGCCCTGAAGGGGGAGCGAGTGTCCTGAGGGCCCTGAAGGGGGAGCGAGTGTCCTGAGGGCCCTGAAGGGGGAGCGAGTGTCCTGAGGGCCCTGAAGGGGGGGCGAGTGTCCTGAGAGCCCTGAAGGGGGAGCAAGTGTCCTGAGGGCCCTGAAAAGAGAGCGAGTGTCCTGAGGGCCCTGAAGGGGGAGCGAATATCCTGAGGGCCCTGAAGGGGGAGCGAGTGTCCTGAGGGCCCTGAAGGGGGAGCGAGTATCCTGAGGGCCCTGAAGAGGGAGCGAGTGTGCTGAAGAGGAATCTAGTGTCCTCAAGGGGGAGTCTAGTATCCTGAAGGGGGATATAGTGTCCTGAAGGGGGATCTAGTGTCTTGAAGGGGGATCTAGTGTCCTTAAGGGGGATCTAGTGTCCTGAAGAGGAATCTAGTGTCCTCAAGGGTTAGTTTATTTTCCTGAAGAGGGAACTAGTGTCCTTAAGGGGGAATCTAGTGTTCTGAAGGGGGATCTAGCGTCCTGAAGAGGAATCTAGTTTTCTCAAGGGTTAGTCTAGTGTCCTGAAGGGGGATCTAGTGTCCTGAAGGGGGAATCTAGTGTTCTGAAGGGGGAGTCTAGTGTCTTGAAGGGGGATCAAGTGTCCTTAAGGGGGGATCTAGTGTCCTGAAGGGGGATCTTGTGTCCTGAAGGGGAATCTAGTGTCCTGAAGGGGGATCTAGTGTCCTTAAGGGGGATCTAGTGTCCTGAAGGGGGATCTAGTGTCCTTAACGGGGATCTAGTGTTCTGAAGGGGGAGTCTAGTGTCCTGAAGGGGGAATCTAGTGTTCTGAAGGGGGGATCTAGTTTCCTGAAGGGGGGATCTAGTGTCCTGAAGAGGAATCTAGTGTCCTCAAGGGTTAGTCTAGTGTCCTGAAGGGGGAACTAGTGTCCTGAAGGGGATCTAGTGTCCTGAAGGGGGAATATTGTGTTCTGAAGGGGGATCTAGTTTCCTTAAGGGGGATCTAGTGTCCTGAAGGGGGGATCTAGTTTCCTGAAGGGGATCTAGTGTCCTGAAGGGGGATCTAGTGTCCTTAAGGGGGATCTAGTGTCCTTAAGGGGATCTAATGTCTTGAAGGGGAATATAGTGTCCTGAAAGGGAATCTAGTGTCCTGAAGGGGGATCTAGTGTCCTTAAGGGGGATCTAGTGTTCTGAAGGGGGATCTAGTGTCCTGAAGGGGGGATCTAGTGTCCTTAAGGGGGATCTAGTGTCCTGAAGGGGGATCTGGTGTTCTGAAGGGGGATCTAGTGTCCTTAAGGGGGAATCTAGTGTCCTGAAGGGGGAATCTAGTGTTCTGAAGGGGGATCTAGTGTCCTTAAGGGGGAATCTAGTGTCCTGAAGGGGGAATCTAGTGTTCTGAAGGGGGAGCGAGTGTCCTGAGGGCCCTGAAGGGGGAGCGAGTGTCCTGAGGGCCGTGAAGGGGGAGCGAGTGTCCTGAGAGCCCTGAAGGGGGAGCGAGTGTCCTGAGGGCCCTGAAAGGAGAGCGAGTGTCCTGAGGGCCCTGAAGGGGGAGCAATTGTCCTTAGGGCCCTGAAGGTGGAGCGAGTGTCCTGAGGGCCCTGAAGGGGGAGCGAGTGTCCTGAGGGCCCTGAAGGGGGGGCGAGTGTCCTGGGTGCCCTGAAGGGGAGGCGAGTGTCCTGGGGGCCCTGAAGGGGAGGCGAGTGTCCTGAGGGCCCTGAAGCAGGGAGCGAGTGTCCTGGGGGCCCTGAAGGGGGAGCGAGTGTCCTGGGGGCCCTGAAGGGGAGGCGAGTGTCCTGAGGGCCCTGAAGGGGGAGCGAGTGTCCTGAGGGCCCTGAAGGGGGAGCGAGTGTCCTGAGGGCCCTGAAGGGGGAGCGAGTGTCCTGAGGGCCCTGAAGGGGGAGCGAGTGTCCTGAGGGCCCTGAAGGGGGAGCGAGTGTCCTGAGGGCCCTGAAGGGGGGGCGAGTGTCCTGAGAGCCCTGAAGGGGGAGCAAATGTCCTGAGGGCCCTGAAGGGGGAGCAAGTGTCCTGAGGGCCCTGAAGAGGGAGCGAGTGTGCTGAAGAGGAATCTAGTGTCCTCAAGGGGGAGTCTAGTATCCTGAAGGGGGATATAGTGTCCTGAAGGGGATCTAGTGTCTTGAAGGGGGATCTAGTGTCCTTAAGGGGGGATCTAGTGTTCTGAAGGGGGATCTAGTGTCCTGAAGGGGGATCTAGTGTTCTGAAGGGGGATCTAGTGTCCTTAAGGGGGGATCTAATGTCCTTAAGGGGGATCTAGTGTCCTGAAGGGGGATCTGGTGTCCTGAAGAGGAATCTAGTGTCCTCAAGGGTTAGTCTAGTGTCCTGAAGGGGGAACTAGTGTCCTGAAGGGGATCTAGTGTCTTGAAGGGGGATCTAGTGTCCTGAAGGGGGGATCTAGTGTTCTGAAGGGGGATCTAGTGTCCTTAAGGGGGGATCTAATGTCCTTAAGGGGGATCTAGTGTCCTGAAGGGGGATCTGGTGTCCTGAACGGGGATCTAGTGTCCTGAAGGGGGATCTAGTGTCCTGAAGGGGGATCTAGTGTCCTTAACGGGGATCTAGTGTTCTGAAGGGGGAGTCTAGTGTCCTGAAGGGGGAATCTAGTGTTCTGAAGGGGGGATCTAGTTTCCTGAAGGGGGGATCTAGTGCCCTGAAGAGGAATCTTGTGTCCTCAAGGGGGATCTAGTGTCCTGAAGGGGGAATATTGTGTTCTGAAGGGGGATCTAGTGTCCTGAAGGGGGATCTAGTGTCCTTAAGGGGGATCTAGTGTTTTGAAGGGGGATCTAGTGTCCTGAAGGGGGATCTAGTGTCCTTAAGGGGGATCTAATGTCCTAAAGAGGGATCTAGTGTCCTTAAGGGGGATCTAGTGTCCTGAAAGGGAATCTATTTTCCTGAAGGGGATCTAGTGTCCTGAAGGGGGAATCTTGTGTTTCTGAAGGGGGATCAAGTGTCCTTAAGGGGGATCTAGTGTCTTTAAGGGGGATCTAGTGTCCTTAAGGGGGATCTAGTGTCCTGAAGGGGGATCTAGTGTCCTTAAGGGGATCTAGTGTTCTGAAGGGGGATCTAGTGTCCTGAAGGGGGATCTAGTGTCTTTAAGGGGGATCTAATGTCCTAAAGAGGGATTTAGTGTCCTGAAGGGGGATCTAGCGTCCTGAAGGGGGATCTAGTGTCTTTAAGGGGGATCTAATGTCCTAAAGAGGGATCTAGTGTCCTGAGGGCCCTGGACTCTATGCTGGGTCCTTTGACTTTCTCATAGATTTTCTAATTCTTCACACAATCTGTGGAGTAAAAATGTCAATTATCACGTTTATTTCATATTTGTGTCACTTTTATACATTTATGACATGGTTCATTTCCGTAGCGCCCCAAAACTCAAAGTTTGCTGGAGGGGCCTCCAGACCACAGGGGGCAGCAGAGGGCCACAATCATTACGATCTGTGTTATTGTTTGTTCCATTCTCAAGGGCCAAAAACGCTACTGAATTATAATGAAGAGAAATGAATATTTGTCTGGCTCAAGATTCAAATGTTCATCATTAAGTTTGAAGTGATGTTTAAAGGAAGCACGAGGCCCCTGGGTCAGGGGCCTCGTGCCGATGTCCGTGTGTTCTTCGCTCCGCTCTCCGCGCTTTCTTCACGCTGATGTCTGCTCGTTGTAGTGGGACAAACCGCCTGTAACAGGCTTTGCAGCGTCGGCGCAGGACGACCTCTTCTTACAATGTCTAACTTTTCTTGAAAAGTTCGTCTTGACAAAGTCGTCATTATTATTTCCTCGACCAAATCCATATATTGTCCTCCTTCACATTGTGGGTTAAACAACATCTCAGTGGAACAGGATTCATGTGTCACATCCAGTTTCCTCTTCTGAGGTTCTGCAGAGCCCCGCCCATAAGACCTGCCTCTCAATATTGGTGATCCAATCAAAAGACGTGCATGTGATGCACCTGCTGCACCTGCTGCACCTGCCGCACCTGCTGGTGCTCCTGTGTAACAGCTGCAGACGTACAAGAGCCACTCTGAAGCTGATTGGTTGACACATCATATTCATTTCCATTCACTTTAAGCTACAAACACCAGCTCTGTTGAGTCTGAAGGTCAGAGGTCAGATGAAAGTCAGAGGGCAGATGAAGGTCAGAGGACAGATGAATGTCAGAGGACAGATGAAGGTCAGAGGGCAGATGAAGGTCAGAGGACAGATGAAGGTCAGAGGGCAGATGAAGGTCAGAGGGCAGATAAAGGTCAGAGGGCAGATGAAGGTCAGAGGGCAGATGGAGGTCAGAGGGCAGATAAAGGTCAGAGGGCAGATGAAGGTCAGAAGACAGATGAAGGTCAGACGGCAGATGAAGCTCAGAGGACAGATGAAGGTCAGAGGGCAGATGAAGGTCAGAGGGCAGATGGAGGTCAGAGGGCAGATAAAGGTCAGAGGGCAGATGAAGGTCAGAGGACAGATGAAGGTCAGACGGCAGATGAAGGTCAGAGGGCAGATAAAGGTCAGTGGCAGATAAAGGTCAGAGGGCAGATAAAGGTCAGTGGCAGATAAAGGTCAGATGGCAGATGGAGGTCACAGGGCAGATGAAGGTCAGAGGGCAGATGAAGGTCAGAGGGCAGATTTTAGACCCCTGGTAACACATGATGGCTGAATATGATTGGATCAAAGATCTAACATGAAGACCTCCAAATCTGAACCTGGGGCAGAAGCAACAAGATGAAGTGAACCTTTCCTCTGGGGAACATGTTCAGGGCGGCAGAGAAGACCACTGACCACTGACCACTGACCACTGACCACTGACCACTGACCACTGACAGAATGAGACTAAAGTGACGGTGCCATTAATCATGTTCAGTTCATCTGGTTAATTCTTCTGATCGATTGACAGCATTTCTTTTGACTCAAACCTTAAACTTTTAGAGCTCTGTGAGAATGATTTGCACCAATCAGATTCTGTCTTGAGCACAAACACTGTGAAGCTGTGATTATGAACGAGAGCTTCCGACGCATGGAACGTGAGAGTGGGACGTCCCCGGAGCCCCGTTCAGGAGCCGAGCGGGTGCGGTCTGCCAGTCGATCCGGGCGCGGCCTGTGCAAATAATTGACCGTTTGGAGGTTTATTAGTGTAACGCAGACGCTGAGACGAGCTGCTGCTGTTCCAGGATTGTCCCGCGGCGAGCAGGAGCTTCAGAGAGGAGCAGTGTGGATCCTTCAACTCACAGCTCTACAGCGGGAGGAGCTACCACTGGAAACCACTGTATCCAGGTACGACCACGCCCTTAACACCTCCACCACTGGAAACCACTGTATCCAGGTACGACCGCGCCCTAAACACCTCCACCACTGGAAACCACTGTATCCAGGTACGACCACGCCCTAAACACCTCCACCACTGGAAACCACTGTATCCAGGTACGACCACGCCCTAAACACCTCCACCACTGGAAGCTGCTGTATCCAGGTACGACCACGCCCTAAACACCTCCACCACTGGAAACCACTGTATCCAGGTACGACCACGCCCTAAACACCTCCACCACTGGAAACCACTGTATCCAGGTACGACCACGCCCTAAACACCTCCACCACTGGAAACCACTGTATCCAGGTACGACCGCGCCCTAAACACCTCCACCACTGGAAACCACTGTATCCAGGTACGACCACGCCCTAAACACCTCCACCACTGGAAACGACCACACCTAAAAGGTACGACCACGCCCTAAACACCTCCACCACTGGAAACCACTGTATCCAGGTACGACCGCGCCCTAAACACCTCCACCACTGGAAACGACCACACCTAAAAGGTACGACCACGCCCTAAACACCTCCACCACTGGAAACCACTGTATCCAGGTACGACCACGCCCTAAACACCTCCACCACTGGAAACCACTGTATCCAGGTACGACCGCGCCCTAAACACCTCCACCACTGGAAACCACTGTATCCAGGTACGACCACGCCCTAAACACCTCCACCACTGGAAACGACCACACCTAAAAGGTACGACCACGCCCTAAACACCTCCACCACTGGAAACCACTGTATCCAGGTACGACCGCGCCCTAAACACCTCCACCACTGGAAACCACTGTATCCAGGTACGACCACGCCCTAAACACCTCCACCACTGGAAACGACCACACCTAAAAGGTACGACCGCGCCCAAAACACCTCCACCACGCCAAAGAATGTACTGACAAGTTACGCAAATGTGACCATTGAAGTGAAGTGTACAGGTTCATGGTTGTGCAGGTCCTTGGCTCCTCCCCTCACTCTGAAGGCCGCTGTGTTTCAGACGACTATGTGCACATCTCGTCCAACCCCTGTGACCTCCACTGCACCACCATCGACGGACAGAGGCAGCTCATGGTCCCGGCACGAGACGGGACGTCCTGCAAGTACAGCAGCTACAGAGGCGTGTGCGTGAGCGGCCAGTGTGAGGTGAGCGGCCAGTGAGCGGCCAGTGTGAGGCGAGCGGTCAGAGGCCAGCCTCCTGCATGTGTTCGTGGAGGTGTCTGAACCGTCTTCTGCTTGCAGCCAATCGGGTGTGACGGCGTCCTCTTCTCTTCTCACACTCTGGACAAGTGTGGAGTGTGTCAGGGAGACGGAAGCAGCTGCAGCAGAGTCACCGGGAACTACAGGAGAGGAACCTCCACGCTGGGTAAGAACTGAGAGAAGGACCAGAGGGACAGAGAGGGGGAGGGGCCTGAGAGAGAAGGACCAGAGGGACGGAGAGGGGGAGGGGCCTGAGAGAGAGAAGGACCAGAGGGACGGAGAGGGGGAGGGGCCTGAGAGAGAGAGAAGGAGCAGAGGGACAGGACAGGGGGAGGGGCCTGAGAGAGAAGGAGCAGAGGGACAGGACAGGGGGAGGGGCCTGAGAGAGAAGGAGCAGAGGGACAGGACAGGGGGAGGGGCCTGAGACTTTAAACCTCTGTCTTGTTGCAGGTTACTCTTTCATCACTCAGATCCCCGAAGGCTCCTGGGACGTCCAGATCATCGAGAGGAAGAAGTCAGCGGACGTCCTGGGTCAGTGCTCCCCTAACTCTAACACCTGACCTCTAACCTCTGACCTTTAACCTCTAACCTCTAAACTCTTACTTCTAACCTCTGGCATCTGACCTCTGACCTCTGACCTTCACAAACAGAACTCACTGAAACACCAGATGCGATGAGGTGCAATTCCTCTTTTGTCCAGCAGGTTCCATCGTAGAAGAAGATTTACAATAAATTAAAATTGCGTCGCAGTTTAGTAAATGTCTAAGTTTAATAAATGTCTAAGTTTAATAAATGTCTAAGTTTAGTAAATGTCTAAGTTTAATAAATGTCTAAGTTTAATAAATGTCTAAGTTTAATAAATGTCTAAGTTTAATAAATGTCTAAGTTTAATAAATGTCTAAGTTTAGTAAATGTCTAAGTTTAATAAATGTCTAAGTTTAATAAATGTCTAAGTTTAATAAATGTCTAAGTTTAATAAATGTCTAAGTTTAATAAATGTCTGAGTTTAGTAAATGTCTAAGTTTAATAAATGTCTAAGTTTAATAAATGTCTAAGTTTAAATTCCTCGACTTTCACCTTTAATGTGACAAAGAGTCAGAACGAGTTTGATTTAAATTGTCTCATTGTGACGTCATCAAAATGTTTAGAACTCTGCTGTACAAGTACTGTAGTATTTGTACTAGTACTGTACTGTAGTATTTGTACTAGTACTGTACTGTAGTATTTGTACTAGTACTGTACTGTGGTATTTGTTCTAGTACTGTAGTATTTGTACTAGTACTGTACTGTAGTATTTGTACTAGTACTGTAGTATTTGTACTAGTACTGTAGTATTTGTACTAGTACTGTACTGTAGTATTTGTACTAGTACTGTACTGTAGTATTTGTACTAGTACTGTGCTGTAGTATTTGTACTAGTACTGTACTGTAGTATTTGTACTAGTACTAGTACTGTGGTATTTGTACTAGTACTGTACTGTGGTATTTGTACTAGTACTGTACTGTGGTATTTGTTCTAGTACTGTAGTATTTGTACTAGTACTGTACTGTAGTATTTGTACTAGTACTGTAGTATTTGTACTAGTACTAGTACTGTGGTATTTGTACTAGTACTGTACTGTAGTATTTGTACTAGTACTGTACTGTGGTATTTGTTCTAGTACTGTAGTATTTGTACTAGTACTGTACTGTAGTATTTGTACTAGTACTGTAGTATTTGTACTAGTACTGTAGTATTTGTACTAGTACTGTACTGTAGTATTTGTACTAGTACTGTACTGTAGTATTTGTACTAGTACTGTGCTGTAGTATTTGTACTAGTACTGTACTGTAGTATTTGTACTAGTACTGTAGTATTTGTACTAGTACTGTACTGTAGTATTTGTACTAGTACTAGTACTGTAGTATTTGTACTAGTACTGTACTGTAGTATTTGTACTAGTACTGTAGTATTTGTACTAGTACTGTGCTGTGGTATTTGTACTAGTACTTTAGTATTTGTACAAGTACTGTACTGTAGTATTTGTACTAGTACTGTGGTATTTGTACTAGTACTGTGGTATTTGTACTAGCACTATACTGTAGTATTTATACTAGTACTGTAGTATTTGTACTAGTACTGTAGTATTTGTACTAGTACTGTACTGTAATATTTGTACTAGTACTGTAGTATTTGTACTAGTACTGTAGTATTTTATACCAGTACTCTACTGTGGTATTTGTACTAGTACTGTAGTATTTGTACTAGTACTGTAGTGTAGTATTTGTACTAGTACTGTACTGTAGTATTTGTACTAGTACTGTAGTATTTGTACTAGTACTGTACTGTGGTATTTGTACTAGTACTGTAGTATTTGTACTAGTACTGTACTGTAGTATTTGTACTAGTACTGTGGTATTTGTACTAGTACTGTACTGTAGTATTTGTACTAGTACAGTGGTATTTGTACTAGCACTGTACTGTAGTATTTGTACTAGTACTGTAGTATTTGTACTAGTACTGTACTGTGGTATTTGTACTAGTACTGTACTGTGGTATTTGTACTAGTACTGTAGTATGTGTACTAGTACTGTACTGTAGTATTTGTACTAATACTGTACTGTGATATTTGTACTAGTACTGTACTGTGGTATTTGTACTAGTACTGTAGTATTTGTACTAGTACTGTACTGTAGTATTTTTACTAGTACTGTAGTATTTGTACTAGTACATTAGTATTTGTACTAGTACTGTACTGTAGTATTTGTACTAGTACTGTACTGTAGTATTTGTACTATTACTGTACTGTGGTATTTTACTAGTACTGTAGTATTTGTACTAGTACTGCACTGTGGTGTTTTTACTAGTACTGTAGTATTTGTACTAGTACTAGTACTGTAGTATTTGTACTAGTACTGTACTGTAGTATTTGTACTAGTACTGTAGTATTTGTACTAGTACTGTGCTGTGGTATTTGTACTAGTACTTTAGTATTTGTACAAGTACTGTACTGTAGTATTTGTACTAGTACTGTGGTATTTGTACTAGTACTGTGGTATTTGTACTAGCACTATACTGTAGTATTTATACTAGTACTGTAGTATTTGTACTAGTACTGTAGTATTTGTACTAGTACTGTACTGTAATATTTGTACTAGTACTGTAGTATTTGTACTAGTACTGTAGTATTTTATACCAGTACTCTACTGTGGTATTTGTACTAGTACTGTAGTATTTGTACTAGTACTGTACTGTAGTATTTGTACTAGTACTGTAGTATTTGTACTAGTACTGTACTGTGGTATTTGTACTAGTACTGTAGTATTTGTACTAGTACTGTACTGTAGTATTTGTACTAGTACTGTGGTATTTGTACTAGTACTGTACTGTAGTATTTGTACTAGTACAGTGGTATTTGTACTAGCACTGTACTGTAGTATTTGTACTAGTACTGTAGTATTTGTACTAGTACTGTACTGTGGTATTTGTACTAGTACTGTACTGTGGTATTTGTACTAGTACTGTAGTATGTGTACTAGTACTGTACTGTAGTATTTGTACTAATACTGTACTGTGATATTTGTACTAGTACTGTACTGTGGTATTTGTACTAGTACTGTAGTATTTGTACTAGTACTGTACTGTAGTATTTTTACTAGTACTGTAGTATTTGTACTAGTACATTAGTATTTGTACTAGTACTGTACTGTAGTATTTGTACTAGTACTGTACTGTAGTATTTGTACTATTACTGTACTGTGGTATTTTACTAGTACTGTAGTATTTGTACTAGTACTGCACTGTGGTGTTTTTACTAGTACTGTAGTATTTGTACTAGTACTCTAGTATTTGTACTAGTACTGTACTGTAATATTTGTACTAGTACTGTAGTATTTGTACTAGTACTGTAGTATTTTATACCAGTACTCTACTGTGGTATTTGTACTAGTACTGTAGTATTTGTACTAGTACTGTAGTGTAGTATTTGTACTAGTACTGTACTGTAGTATTTGTACTAGTACTGTAGTATTTGTACTAGTACTGTACTGTGGTATTTGTACTAGTACTGTAGTATTTGTACTAGTACTGTACTGTAGTATTTGTACTAGTACTGTGGTATTTGTACTAGTACTGTACTGTAGTATTTGTACTAGTACTGTGGTATTTGTACTAGCACTGTACTGTAGTATTTGTACTAGTACTGTAGTATTTGTACTAGTACTGTACTGTGGTATTTGTACTAGTACTGTACTGTGGTATTTGTACTAGTACTGTAGTATTTGTACTAGTACTGTACTGTAGTATTTGTACTAATACTGTACTGTGATATTTGTACTAGTACTGTACTGTGGTATTTGTACTAGTACTGTAGTATTTGTACTAGTACTGTACTGTAGTATTTGTACTAGTACTGTAGTATTTGTACTAGTACTGTAGTATTTGTACTAGTACTGTACTGTAGTATTTGTACTAGTACTGTACTGTAGTATTTGTACTATTACTGTACTGTGGTATTTTACTAGTACTGTAGTATTTGTACTAGTACTGCACTGTGGTGTTTTTACTAGTACTGTAGTATTTGTACTAGTACTGTAGTATTTTATACCAGTACTGTACTGTGGTATTTGTACTAGTAGTGTAGTATTTGTACTAGTACTGTGGTATTTTTACTAGTACTGTACTGTGGTATTTGTACTAGTACTGTACTGTAGTATTTGTACTTGTACTGTAGTATTTGTACTAGTACTAGTACTGTGGTATTTGTACTAGTACTAGTACTGTGGTATTTGTACTAGTACTGTACTGTGGTATTTGTACTAGTACTGTACTGTAGTATTTGTACTAGTACTGTACTGTGGTATTTGTACTAGTACTGTACTGTAGTATTTGTACTAGTATTGTACTGTAGTATTTGTACTAGTACTGTAGTATTTGTACTAGTACTGTACTGTAGTATTTGTACTAGTACTGTAGTATTTGTACTAGTACTGTGCTGTGGTATTTGTACTAGTACTTTAGTATTTGTACAAGTACTGTACTGTAGTATTTGTACTAGTACTGTGGTATTTGTACTAGTACTGTACTGTAGTATTTGTACTAGTACTGTGGTATTTGTACTAGCACTGTACTGTAGTATTTATACTAGTACTGTAGTATTTGTACTAGTACTGTAGTATTTGTACTAGTACTGTACTGTAATATTTGTACTAGTACTGTAGTATTTGTACTAGTACTGTAGTATTTTATACCAGTACTGTACTGTGGTATTTGTACTAGTACTGTAGTATTTGTACTAGTACTGTAGTGTAGTATTTGTACTAGTACTGTACTGTAGTATTTGTACTAGTACTGTAGTATTTGTACTAGTACTGTAGTATTTGTACTAGTACTGTACTGTGGTATTTGTACTAGTACTGTAGTATTTGTGCTAGTACTGTACTGTAGTATTTGTACTAGTACTGTAGTATTTGTACTAGTACTGTACTGTAGTATTTGTACTAGTACTGTGGTATTTGTACTAGCACTGTACTGTAGTATTTGTACTAGTACTGTAGTATTTGTACTAGTACTATACTGTAGTATTTGTACTAGTACTGTGGTATTTGTACTAGTACTGTACTGTAGTATTTGTACTAGTACAGTGGTATTTGTACTAGCACTGTACTGTAGTATTTGTACTAGTACTGTAGTATTTGTACTAGTACTGTACTGTGGTATTTGTACTAGTACTGTACTGTGGTATTTGTACTAGTACTGTAGTATGTGTACTAGTACTGTACTGTAGTATTTGTACTAATACTGTACTGTGATATTTGTACTAGTACTGTACTGTGGTATTTGTACTAGTACTGTAGTATTTGTACTAGTACTGTACTGTAGTATTTTTACTAGTACTGTAGTATTTGTACTAGTACATTAGTATTTGTACTAGTACTGTACTGTAGTATTTGTACTAGTACTGTACTGTAGTATTTGTACTATTACTGTACTGTGGTATTTTACTAGTACTGTAGTATTTGTACTAGTACTGCACTGTGGTGTTTTTACTAGTACTGTAGTATTTGTACTAGTACTCTAGTATTTGTACTAGTACTGTACTGTAATATTTGTACTAGTACTGTAGTATTTGTACTAGTACTGTAGTATTTTATACCAGTACTCTACTGTGGTATTTGTACTAGTACTGTAGTATTTGTACTAGTACTGTAGTGTAGTATTTGTACTAGTACTGTACTGTAGTATTTGTACTAGTACTGTAGTATTTGTACTAGTACTGTACTGTGGTATTTGTACTAGTACTGTAGTATTTGTACTAGTACTGTACTGTAGTATTTGTACTAGTACTGTGGTATTTGTACTAGTACTGTACTGTAGTATTTGTACTAGTACTGTGGTATTTGTACTAGCACTGTACTGTAGTATTTGTACTAGTACTGTAGTATTTGTACTAGTACTGTACTGTGGTATTTGTACTAGTACTGTACTGTGGTATTTGTACTAGTACTGTAGTATTTGTACTAGTACTGTACTGTAGTATTTGTACTAATACTGTACTGTGATATTTGTACTAGTACTGTACTGTGGTATTTGTACTAGTACTGTAGTATTTGTACTAGTACTGTACTGTAGTATTTGTACTAGTACTGTAGTATTTGTACTAGTACTGTAGTATTTGTACTAGTACTGTACTGTAGTATTTGTACTAGTACTGTACTGTAGTATTTGTACTATTACTGTACTGTGGTATTTTACTAGTACTGTAGTATTTGTACTAGTACTGCACTGTGGTGTTTTTACTAGTACTGTAGTATTTGTACTAGTACTGTAGTATTTTATACCAGTACTGTACTGTGGTATTTGTACTAGTAGTGTAGTATTTGTACTAGTACTGTGGTATTTTTACTAGTACTGTACTGTGGTATTTGTACTAGTACTGTACTGTAGTATTTGTACTTGTACTGTAGTATTTGTACTAGTACTAGTACTGTGGTATTTGTACTAGTACTAGTACTGTGGTATTTGTACTAGTACTGTACTGTGGTATTTGTACTAGTACTGTACTGTAGTATTTGTACTAGTACTGTACTGTGGTATTTGTACTAGTACTGTACTGTAGTATTTGTACTAGTATTGTACTGTAGTATTTGTACTAGTACTGTAGTATTTGTACTAGTACTGTACTGTAGTATTTGTACTAGTACTGTAGTATTTGTACTAGTACTGTGCTGTGGTATTTGTACTAGTACTTTAGTATTTGTACAAGTACTGTACTGTAGTATTTGTACTAGTACTGTGGTATTTGTACTAGTACTGTACTGTAGTATTTGTACTAGTACTGTGGTATTTGTACTAGCACTGTACTGTAGTATTTATACTAGTACTGTAGTATTTGTACTAGTACTGTAGTATTTGTACTAGTACTGTACTGTAATATTTGTACTAGTACTGTAGTATTTGTACTAGTACTGTAGTATTTTATACCAGTACTGTACTGTGGTATTTGTACTAGTACTGTAGTATTTGTACTAGTACTGTAGTGTAGTATTTGTACTAGTACTGTACTGTAGTATTTGTACTAGTACTGTAGTATTTGTACTAGTACTGTAGTATTTGTACTAGTACTGTACTGTGGTATTTGTACTAGTACTGTAGTATTTGTGCTAGTACTGTACTGTAGTATTTGTACTAGTACTGTAGTATTTGTACTAGTACTGTACTGTAGTATTTGTACTAGTACTGTGGTATTTGTACTAGCACTGTACTGTAGTATTTGTACTAGTACTGTAGTATTTGTACTAGTACTATACTGTAGTATTTGTACTAGTACTGTGGTATTTGCACTAGTACTGTACTGTAGTATTTGTATTAGTACTGTGGTATTTGTACTAGCACTGTACTGTAGTATTTGTACTAGTACTGTAGTATTTGTACTAGTACTGTACTGTAGTATTTGTACTAGTACTGTGGTATTTGTACTAGTACTGTAGTATTTGTACTAGTACTGTACTGTGGTATTTGTATTAGTGCAGTAGTATTTGTACTAGTACTGTACTGTAATATTTGTACTAGTACTGTGGTATTTGTACTAGTACTGTACTGTAGTATTTGTACTAGTACTGTGGTATTTGTACTAGTACTGTACTGTGGTATTTGTACTAGTACTGTATTATTTGTACTAGTACTGTACTGTAGTATTTGTACTAGTACTGTACTGTGATATTTGTACTAGTACTGTACTGTGGTATTTGTACTAGTACTGTAGTATTTGTACTAGTACTGTAGTATTTGTACTAGTACTGTACTGTAGTATTTGTACTATTACTGTACTGTGGTATTTTTACTAGTACTGTGGTATTTGTACTAGTACTGTACTGTGGTATTTGTACTAGTAGTGTAGTATTTGTACTAGTACTGTGGTATTTTTACTAGTACTGTACTGTGGTATTTGTACTAGTACTGTACTGTGGTATTTTACTAGTACTGTACTGTAGTATTTGTACTAGTACTGTACTGTAGTATTTGTACTAGTACTGTACTGTAGTATTTGTACTAGTACTAGTACTGTGGTATTTGTACTAGTACTGTACTGTGGTATTTGTACTAGTACTGTACTGTAGTATTTGTACTAGTACTGTACTGTAGTATTTGTACTAGTACTGTACTGTGGTATTTGTACTAGTACTGTACTGTAGTATTCGTACTAGTACTGTACTGTAGTATTTGTACTAGTACTGTAGTATTTGTACTAGTACTGTAGTATTTGTACTAGTACTGTGGTATTTGTACTAGTACTGTACTGTAGTATTTGTACTAGTACTGTGGTATTTGTACTAGCACTGTACTGTAGTATTTATACTAGTACTGTAGTATTTGTACTAGTTCTGTAGTATTTTATACCAGTACTGTACTGTGGTATTTGTACTAGTACTGTAGTATTTGTACTAGTACTGTAGTGTAGTATTTGTACTAGTACTGTACTGTAGTATTTGTACTAGTACTGTAGTATTTGTACTAGTACTGTAGTATTTGTACTAGTACTGTGGTATTTGCGCTAGTACTGTACTGTAGTATTTGTACTAGTACTGTGGTATTTGTACTAGCACTGTACTGTAGTATTTGTACTAGTACTGTAGTATTTGTACTAGTACTGTACTGTAGTATTTCTACTAGTACTGTGGTATTTGTACTAGTACTGTAGTATTTGTACTAGTACTGTACTGTGGTATTTGTACTAGTGCAGTAGTATTTGTACTAGTACTGTACTGTAATATTTGTACTAGTACTGTGGTATTTGTACTAGTACTGTACTGTAGTATTTGTACTAGTACTGTGGTATTTGTACTAGTACTGTACTGTGGTATTTGTACTAGTACTGTAGTATTTGTACTAGTACTGTACTGTAGTATTTGTACTAGTACTGTACTGTGATATTTGTACTAGTACTGTACTGTGGTATTTGTACTAGTACTGTAGTATTTGTACTAGTACTGTAGTATTTGTACTATTACTGTACTGTGGTATTTTTACTAGTACTGTGGTATTTGTACTAGTACTGTACTGTGGTATTTGTACTAGTAGTGTAGTATTTGTACTAGTACTGTGGTATTTTTACTAGTACTGTACTCTGGTATTTGTACTAGTACTGTTCTGTGGTATTTTTACTAGTACTGTACTGTAGTATTTGTACTAGTACTGTACTGTAGTATTTGTACTAGTACTAGTACTGTGGTATTTGTACTAGTACTGTACTGTGGTATTTGTACTAGTACTGTACTGTAGTATTTGTACTAGTACTGTACTGTAGTATTTGTACTAGTACTGTAGTATTTGTACTAGTACTGTGCTGTGGTATTTGTACTAGTACTTTAGTATTTGTACAAGTACTGTACTGTAGTATTTGTACTAGTACTGTGGTATTTGTACTAGTACTGTACTGTAGTATTTGTACTAGTACTGTGGTATTTGTACTAGCACTGTACTGTAGTATTTATACTAGTACTGTAGTATTTGTACTAGTTCTGTAGTATTTGTACTAGTACTGTACTGTAATATTTGTACTAGTACTGTAGTATTTGTACTAGTACTGTAGTATTTTATACCAGTACTGTACTGTGGTATTTGTACTAGTACTGTAGTATTTGTACTAGTACTGTAGTGTAGTATTTGTACTAGTACTGTACTGTAGTATTTGTACTAGTACTGTAGTATTTGTACTAGTACTGTACTGTAGTATTTGTACTAGTACTGTGGTATTTGTACTAGTACTGTACTGTAGTATTTGTACTAGTACTGTGGTATTTGTACTAGCACTGTACTGTAGTATTTGTACTAGTACTGTAGTTTTTGTACTAGTACTGTAGTATTTGTACTAGTACTGTACTGTAGTATTTGTACTAGTACTGTAGTATTTGTACTAGTACTAGTACTGTGGTATTTGTACTAGTACTAGTACTGTGGTATTTGTACTAGTACTGTACTGTGGTATTTGTACTAGTACTGTACTGTAGTATTTGTACTAGTACTGTACTGTGGTATTTGTACTAGTACTGTACTGTAGTATTTGTACTAGTATTGTACTGTAGTATTTGTACTAGTACTGTAGTATTTGTACTAGTACTGTACTGTAGTATTTGTACTAGTACTGTAGTATTTGTACTAGTACTGTGCTGTGGTATTTGTACTAGTACTTTAGTATTTGTACAAGTACTGTACTGTAGTATTTGTACTAGTACTGTGGTATTTGTACTAGTACTGTACTGTAGTATTTGTACTAGTACTGTGGTATTTGTACTAGCACTGTACTGTAGTATTTATACTAGTACTGTAGTATTTGTACTAGTACTGTAGTATTTGTACTAGTACTGTACTGTAATATTTGTACTAGTACTGTAGTATTTGTACTAGTACTGTAGTATTTTATACCAGTACTGTACTGTGGTATTTGTACTAGTACTGTAGTATTTGTACTAGTACTGTAGTGTAGTATTTGTACTAGTACTGTACTGTAGTATTTGTACTAGTACTGTAGTATTTGTACTAGTACTGTAGTATTTGTACTAGTACTGTACTGTGGTATTTGTACTAGTACTGTAGTATTTGTGCTAGTACTGTACTGTAGTATTTGTACTAGTACTGTAGTATTTGTACTAGTACTGTACTGTAGTATTTGTACTAGTACTGTGGTATTTGTACTAGCACTGTACTGTAGTATTTGTACTAGTACTGTAGTATTTGTACTAGTACTATACTGTAGTATTTGTACTAGTACTGTGGTATTTGCACTAGTACTGTACTGTAGTATTTGTATTAGTACTGTGGTATTTGTACTAGCACTGTACTGTAGTATTTGTACTAGTACTGTAGTATTTGTACTAGTACTGTACTGTAGTATTTGTACTAGTACTGTGGTATTTGTACTAGTACTGTAGTATTTGTACTAGTACTGTACTGTGGTATATGTATTAGTGCAGTAGTATTTGTACTAGTACTGTACTGTAATATTTGTACTAGTACTGTGGTATTTGTACTAGTACTGTACTGTAGTATTTGTACTAGTACTGTGGTATTTGTACTAGTACTGTACTGTGGTATTTGTACTAGTACTGTAGTATTTGTACTAGTACTGTACTGTAGTATTTGTACTAGTACTGTACTGTGATATTTGTACTAGTACTGTACTGTGGTATTTGTACTAGTACTGTAGTATTTGTACTAGTACTGTAGTATTTGTACTAGTACTGTACTGTAGTATTTGTACTAGTACTGTACTGTAGTATTTGTACTATTACTGTACTGTGGTATTTTTACTAGTACTGTGGTATTTGTACTAGTACTGTACTGTGGTATTTGTACTAGTAGTGTAGTATTTGTACTAGTACTGTGGTATTTTTACTAGTACTGTACTGTGGTATTTGTACTAGTACTGTACTGTGGTATTTTACTAGTACTGTACTGTAGTATTTGTACTAGTACTGTACTGTAGTATTTGTACTAGTACTGTACTGTAGTATTTGTACTAGTACTAGTACTGTGGTATTTGTACTAGTACTGTACTGTGGTATTTGTACTAGTACTGTACTGTAGTATTTGTACTAGTACTGTACTGTGGTATTTGTACTAGTACTGTACTGTAGTATTCGTAATAGTACTGTACTGTAGTATTTGTACTAGTACTGTAGTATTTGTACTAGTACTGTAGTATTTGTACTAGTACTGTGGTATTTGTACTAGTACTGTACTGTAGTATTTGTACTAGTACTGTGGTATTTGTACTAGCACTGTACTGTAGTATTTATACTAGTACTGTAGTATTTGTACTAGTTCTGTAGTATTTTATACCAGTACTGTACTGTGGTATTTGTACTAGTACTGTAGTATTTGTACTAGTACTGTAGTGTAGTATTTGTACTAGTACTGTACTGTAGTATTTGTACTAGTACTGTAGTATTTGTACTAGTACTGTAGTATTTGTACTAGTACTGTGGTATTTGCACTAGTACTGTACTGTAGTATTTGTACTAGTACTGTGGTATTTGTACTAGCACTGTACTGTAGTATTTGTACTAGTACTGTAGTATTTGTACTAGTACTGTACTGTAGTATTTCTACTAGTACTGTGGTATTTGTACTAGTACTGTAGTATTTGTACTAGTACTGTACTGTGGTATTTGTACTAGTGCAGTAGTATTTGTACTAGTACTGTACTGTAATATTTGTACTAGTACTGTGGTATTTGTACTAGTACTGTACTGTAGTATTTGTACTAGTACTGTGGTATTTGTACTAGTACTGTACTGTGGTATTTGTACTAGTACTGTAGTATTTGTACTAGTACTGTACTGTAGTATTTGTACTAGTACTGTACTGTGATATTTGTACTAGTACTGTACTGTGGTATTTGTACTAGTACTGTAGTATTTGTACTAGTACTGTAGTATTTGTACTATTACTGTACTGTGGTATTTTTACTAGTACTGTGGTATTTGTACTAGTACTGTACTGTGGTATTAGTACTAGTACTGTAGTATTTGTACTATTACTGTACTGTGGTATTTTTACTAGTACTGTGGTATTTGTACTAGTACTGTACTGTGGTATTTGTACTAGTAGTGTAGTATTTGTACTAGTACTGTGGTATTTTTACTAGTACTGTACTCTGGTATTTGTACTAGTACTGTTCTGTGGTATTTTTACTAGTACTGTACTGTAGTATTTGTACTAGTACTCTACTGTAGTATTTGTACTAGTACTAGTACTGTGGTATTTGTACTAGTACTGTACTGTGGTATTTGTACTAGTACTGTACTGTAGTATTTGTACTAGTACTGTACTGTAGTATTTGTACTAGTACTAGTACTGTAGTATTTGTACTAGTACTGTACTGTAGTATTTGTACTAGTACTGTAGTATTTGTACTAGTACTGTGCTGTGGTATTTGTACTAGTACTTTAGTATTTGTACAAGTACTGTACTGTAGTATTTGTACTAGTACTGTGGTATTTGTACTAGTACTGTACTGTAGTATTTGTACTAGTACTGTGGTATTTATACTAGCACTGTACTGTAGTATTTATACTAGTACTGTAGTATTTGTACTAGTTCTGTAGTATTTGTACTAGTACTGTACTGTAATATTTGTACTAGTACTGTAGTATTTGTACTAGTACTGTACTGTAGTATTTCTACTAGTACTGTGGTATTTGTACTAGTACTGTAGTATTTGTACTAGTACTGTACTGTGGTATTTGTACTAGTGCAGTAGTATTTGTACTAGTACTGTACTGTAATATTTGTACTAGTACTGTGGTATTTGTACTAGTACTGTACTGTAGTATTTGTACTAGTACTGTGGTATTTGTACTAGTACTGTACTGTGGTATTTGTACTAGTACTGTAGTATTTGTACTAGTACTGTACTGTAGTATTTGTACTAGTACTGTACTGTGATATTTGTACTAGTACTGTACTGTGGTATTTGTACTAGTACTGTAGTATTTGTACTAGTACTGTAGTATTTGTACTATTACTGTACTGTGGTATTTTTACTAGTACTGTGGTATTTGTACTAGTACTGTACTGTGGTATTTGTACTAGTAGTGTAGTATTTGTACTAGTACTGTGGTATTTTTACTAGTACTGTACTCTGGTATTTGTACTAGTACTGTTCTGTGGTATTTTTACTAGTACTGTACTGTAGTATTTGTACTAGTACTGTACTGTAGTATTTGTACTAGTACTAGTACTGTGGTATTTGTACTAGTACTGTACTGTGGTATTTGTACTAGTACTGTACTGTAGTATTTGTACTAGTACTGTACTGTAGTATTTGTACTAGTACTGTAGTATTTGTACTAGTACTGTGCTGTGGTATTTGTACTAGTACTTTAGTATTTGTACAAGTACTGTACTGTAGTATTTGTACTAGTACTGTGGTATTTGTACTAGTACTGTACTGTAGTATTTGTACTAGTACTGTGGTATTTGTACTAGCACTGTACTGTAGTATTTATACTAGTACTGTAGTATTTGTACTAGTTCTGTAGTATTTGTACTAGTACTGTACTGTAATATTTGTACTAGTACTGTAGTATTTGTACTAGTACTGTAGTATTTTATACCAGTACTGTACTGTGGTATTTGTACTAGTACTGTAGTATTTGTACTAGTACTGTAGTGTAGTATTTGTACTAGTACTGTACTGTAGTATTTGTACTAGTACTGTAGTATTTGTACTAGTACTGTACTGTAGTATTTGTACTAGTACTGTGGTATTTGTACTAGTACTGTACTGTAGTATTTGTACTAGTACTGTGGTATTTGTACTAGCACTGTACTGTAGTATTTGTACTAGTACTGTAGTTTTTGTACTAGTACTGTAGTATTTGTACTAGTACTGTACTGTAGTATTTGTACTAGTACTGTAGTATTTGTACTAGTACTAGTACTGTGGTATTTGTACTAGTACTAGTACTGTGGTATTTGTACTAGTACTGTACTGTGGTATTTGTACTAGTACTGTACTGTAGTATTTGTACTAGTACTGTACTGTGGTATTTGTACTAGTACTGTACTGTAGTATTTGTACTAGTATTGTACTGTAGTATTTGTACTAGTACTGTAGTATTTGTACTAGTACTGTACTGTAGTATTTGTACTAGTACTGTAGTATTTGTACTAGTACTGTGCTGTGGTATTTGTACTAGTACTTTAGTATTTGTACAAGTACTGTACTGTAGTATTTGTACTAGTACTGTGGTATTTGTACTAGTACTGTACTGTAGTATTTGTACTAGTACTGTGGTATTTGTACTAGCACTGTACTGTAGTATTTATACTAGTACTGTAGTATTTGTACTAGTACTGTAGTATTTGTACTAGTACTGTACTGTAATATTTGTACTAGTACTGTAGTATTTGTACTAGTACTGTAGTATTTTATACCAGTACTGTACTGTGGTATTTGTACTAGTACTGTAGTATTTGTACTAGTACTGTAGTGTAGTATTTGTACTAGTACTGTACTGTAGTATTTGTACTAGTACTGTAGTATTTGTACTAGTACTGTAGTATTTGTACTAGTACTGTACTGTGGTATTTGTACTAGTACTGTAGTATTTGTGCTAGTACTGTACTGTAGTATTTGTACTAGTACTGTAGTATTTGTACTAGTACTGTACTGTAGTATTTGTACTAGTACTGTGGTATTTGTACTAGCACTGTACTGTAGTATTTGTACTAGTACTGTAGTATTTGTACTAGTACTATACTGTAGTATTTGTACTAGTACTGTGGTATTTGCACTAGTACTGTACTGTAGTATTTGTATTAGTACTGTGGTATTTGTACTAGCACTGTACTGTAGTATTTGTACTAGTACTGTAGTATTTGTACTAGTACTGTACTGTAGTATTTGTACTAGTACTGTGGTATTTGTTCTAGTACTGTAGTATTTGTACTAGTACTGTACTGTGGTATATGTATTAGTGCAGTAGTATTTGTACTAGTACTGTACTGTAATATTTGTACTAGTACTGTGGTATTTGTACTAGTACTGTACTGTAGTATTTGTACTAGTACTGTGGTATTTCTACTAGTACTGTACTGTGGTATTTGTACTAGTACTGTAGTATTTGTACTAGTACTGTACTGTGGTATTTGTACTAGTGCAGTAGTATTTGTACTAGTACTGTACTGTAATATTTGTACTAGTACTGTGGTATTTGTACTAGTACTGTACTGTAGTATTTGTACTAGTACTGTGGTATTTGTACTAGTACTGTACTGTGGTATTTGTACTAGTACTGTAGTATTTGTACTAGTACTGTACTGTAGTATTTGTACTAGTACTGTACTGTGATATTTGTACTAGTACTGTACTGTGGTATTTGTACTAATACTGTACTGTGATATTTGTACTAGTACTGTACTGTGGTATTTGTACTAGTACTGTAGTATTTGTACTAGTACTGTACTGTAGTATTTGTACTAGTACTGTAGTATTTGTACTAGTACTGTAGTATTTGTACTAGTACTGTACTGTAGTATTTGTACTAGTACTGTACTGTAGTATTTGTACTATTACTGTACTGTGGTATTTTACTAGTACTGTAGTATTTGTACTAGTACTGCACTGTGGTGTTTTTACTAGTACTGTAGTATTTGTACTAGTACTGTAGTATTTTATACCAGTACTGTACTGTGGTATTTGTACTAGTAGTGTAGTATTTGTACTAGTACTGTGGTATTTTTACTAGTACTGTACTGTGGTATTTGTACTAGTACTGTACTGTAGTATTTGTACTTGTACTGTAGTATTTGTACTAGTACTAGTACTGTGGTATTTGTACTAGTACTAGTACTGTGGTATTTGTACTAGTACTGTACTGTGGTATTTGTACTAGTACTGTACTGTAGTATTTGTACTAGTACTGTACTGTGGTATTTGTACTAGTACTGTACTGTAGTATTTGTACTAGTATTGTACTGTAGTATTTGTACTAGTACTGTAGTATTTGTACTAGTACTGTACTGTAGTATTTGTACTAGTACTGTAGTATTTGTACTAGTACTGTGCTGTGGTATTTGTACTAGTACTTTAGTATTTGTACAAGTACTGTACTGTAGTATTTGTACTAGTACTGTGGTATTTGTACTAGTACTGTACTGTAGTATTTGTACTAGTACTGTGGTATTTGTACTAGCACTGTACTGTAGTATTTATACTAGTACTGTAGTATTTGTACTAGTACTGTAGTATTTGTACTAGTACTGTACTGTAATATTTGTACTAGTACTGTAGTATTTGTACTAGTACTGTAGTATTTTATACCAGTACTGTACTGTGGTATTTGTACTAGTACTGTAGTATTTGTACTAGTACTGTAGTGTAGTATTTGTACTAGTACTGTACTGTAGTATTTGTACTAGTACTGTAGTATTTGTACTAGTACTGTAGTATTTGTACTAGTACTGTACTGTGGTATTTGTACTAGTACTGTAGTATTTGTGCTAGTACTGTACTGTAGTATTTGTACTAGTACTGTAGTATTTGTACTAGTACTGTACTGTAGTATTTGTACTAGTACTGTGGTATTTGTACTAGCACTGTACTGTAGTATTTGTACTAGTACTGTAGTATTTGTACTAGTACTATACTGTAGTATTTGTACTAGTACTGTGGTATTTGCACTAGTACTGTACTGTAGTATTTGTATTAGTACTGTGGTATTTGTACTAGCACTGTACTGTAGTATTTGTACTAGTACTGTAGTATTTGTACTAGTACTGTACTGTAGTATTTGTACTAGTACTGTGGTATTTGTACTAGTACTGTAGTATTTGTACTAGTACTGTACTGTGGTATTTGTATTAGTGCAGTAGTATTTGTACTAGTACTGTACTGTAATATTTGTACTAGTACTGTGGTATTTGTACTAGTACTGTACTGTAGTATTTGTACTAGTACTGTGGTATTTGTACTAGTACTGTACTGTGGTATTTGTACTAGTACTGTATTATTTGTACTAGTACTGTACTGTAGTATTTGTACTAGTACTGTACTGTGATATTTGTACTAGTACTGTACTGTGGTATTTGTACTAGTACTGTAGTATTTGTACTAGTACTGTAGTATTTGTACTAGTACTGTACTGTAGTATTTGTACTAGTACTGTACTGTAGTATTTGTACTATTACTGTACTGTGGTATTTTTACTAGTACTGTGGTATTTGTACTAGTACTGTACTGTGGTATTTGTACTAGTAGTGTAGTATTTGTACTAGTACTGTGGTATTTTTACTAGTACTGTACTGTGGTATTTGTACTAGTACTGTACTGTGGTATTTTACTAGTACTGTACTGTAGTATTTGTACTAGTACTGTACTGTAGTATTTGTACTAGTACTGTACTGTAGTATTTGTACTAGTACTAGTACTGTGGTATTTGTACTAGTACTGTACTGTGGTATTTGTACTAGTACTGTACTGTAGTATTTGTACTAGTACTGTACTGTAGTATTTGTACTAGTACTGTACTGTGGTATTTGTACTAGTACTGTACTGTAGTATTCGTACTAGTACTGTACTGTAGTATTTGTACTAGTACTGTAGTATTTGTACTAGTACTGTAGTATTTGTACTAGTACTGTGGTATTTGTACTAGTACTGTACTGTAGTATTTGTACTAGTACTGTGGTATTTGTACTAGCACTGTACTGTAGTATTTATACTAGTACTGTAGTATTTGTACTAGTTCTGTAGTATTTTATACCAGTACTGTACTGTGGTATTTGTACTAGTACTGTAGTATTTGTACTAGTACTGTAGTGTAGTATTTGTACTAGTACTGTACTGTAGTATTTGTACTAGTACTGTAGTATTTGTACTAGTACTGTAGTATTTGTACTAGTACTGTGGTATTTGCGCTAGTACTGTACTGTAGTATTTGTACTAGTACTGTGGTATTTGTACTAGCACTGTACTGTAGTATTTGTACTAGTACTGTAGTATTTGTACTAGTACTGTACTGTAGTATTTCTACTAGTACTGTGGTATTTGTACTAGTACTGTAGTATTTGTACTAGTACTGTACTGTGGTATTTGTACTAGTGCAGTAGTATTTGTACTAGTACTGTACTGTAATATTTGTACTAGTACTGTGGTATTTGTACTAGTACTGTACTGTAGTATTTGTACTAGTACTGTGGTATTTGTACTAGTACTGTACTGTGGTATTTGTACTAGTACTGTAGTATTTGTACTAGTACTGTACTGTAGTATTTGTACTAGTACTGTACTGTGATATTTGTACTAGTACTGTACTGTGGTATTTGTACTAGTACTGTAGTATTTGTACTAGTACTGTAGTATTTGTACTATTACTGTACTGTGGTATTTTTACTAGTACTGTGGTATTTGTACTAGTACTGTACTGTGGTATTTGTACTAGTAGTGTAGTATTTGTACTAGTACTGTGGTATTTTTACTAGTACTGTACTCTGGTATTTGTACTAGTACTGTTCTGTGGTATTTTTACTAGTACTGTACTGTAGTATTTGTACTAGTACTGTACTGTAGTATTTGTACTAGTACTAGTACTGTGGTATTTGTACTAGTACTGTACTGTGGTATTTGTACTAGTACTGTACTGTAGTATTTGTACTAGTACTGTACTGTAGTATTTGTACTAGTACTGTAGTATTTGTACTAGTACTGTGCTGTGGTATTTGTACTAGTACTTTAGTATTTGTACAAGTACTGTACTGTAGTATTTGTACTAGTACTGTGGTATTTGTACTAGTACTGTACTGTAGTATTTGTACTAGTACTGTGGTATTTGTACTAGCACTGTACTGTAGTATTTATACTAGTACTGTAGTATTTGTACTAGTTCTGTAGTATTTGTACTAGTACTGTACTGTAATATTTGTACTAGTACTGTAGTATTTGTACTAGTACTGTAGTATTTTATACCAGTACTGTACTGTGGTATTTGTACTAGTACTGTAGTATTTGTACTAGTACTGTAGTGTAGTATTTGTACTAGTACTGTACTGTAGTATTTGTACTAGTACTGTAGTATTTGTACTAGTACTGTACTGTAGTATTTGTACTAGTACTGTGGTATTTGTACTAGTACTGTACTGTAGTATTTGTACTAGTACTGTGGTATTTGTACTAGCACTGTACTGTAGTATTTGTACTAGTACTGTAGTTTTTGTACTAGTACTGTAGTATTTGTACTAGTACTGTACTGTAGTATTTGTACTAGTACTGTAGTATTTGTACTAGTACTAGTACTGTGGTATTTGTACTAGTACTAGTACTGTGGTATTTGTACTAGTACTGTACTGTGGTATTTGTACTAGTACTGTACTGTAGTATTTGTACTAGTACTGTACTGTGGTATTTGTACTAGTACTGTACTGTAGTATTTGTACTAGTATTGTACTGTAGTATTTGTACTAGTACTGTAGTATTTGTACTAGTACTGTACTGTAGTATTTGTACTAGTACTGTAGTATTTGTACTAGTACTGTGCTGTGGTATTTGTACTAGTACTTTAGTATTTGTACAAGTACTGTACTGTAGTATTTGTACTAGTACTGTGGTATTTGTACTAGTACTGTACTGTAGTATTTGTACTAGTACTGTGGTATTTGTACTAGCACTGTACTGTAGTATTTATACTAGTACTGTAGTATTTGTACTAGTACTGTAGTATTTGTACTAGTACTGTACTGTAATATTTGTACTAGTACTGTAGTATTTGTACTAGTACTGTAGTATTTTATACCAGTACTGTACTGTGGTATTTGTACTAGTACTGTAGTATTTGTACTAGTACTGTAGTGTAGTATTTGTACTAGTACTGTACTGTAGTATTTGTACTAGTACTGTAGTATTTGTACTAGTACTGTAGTATTTGTACTAGTACTGTACTGTGGTATTTGTACTAGTACTGTAGTATTTGTGCTAGTACTGTACTGTAGTATTTGTACTAGTACTGTAGTATTTGTACTAGTACTGTACTGTAGTATTTGTACTAGTACTGTGGTATTTGTACTAGCACTGTACTGTAGTATTTGTACTAGTACTGTAGTATTTGTACTAGTACTATACTGTAGTATTTGTACTAGTACTGTGGTATTTGCACTAGTACTGTACTGTAGTATTTGTATTAGTACTGTGGTATTTGTACTAGCACTGTACTGTAGTATTTGTACTAGTACTGTAGTATTTGTACTAGTACTGTACTGTAGTATTTGTACTAGTACTGTGGTATTTGTACTAGTACTGTAGTATTTGTACTAGTACTGTACTGTGGTATATGTATTAGTGCAGTAGTATTTGTACTAGTACTGTACTGTAATATTTGTACTAGTACTGTGGTATTTGTACTAGTACTGTACTGTAGTATTTGTACTAGTACTGTGGTATTTGTACTAGTACTGTACTGTGGTATTTGTACTAGTACTGTAGTATTTGTACTAGTACTGTACTGTAGTATTTGTACTAGTACTGTACTGTGATATTTGTACTAGTACTGTACTGTGGTATTTGTACTAGTACTGTAGTATTTGTACTAGTACTGTAGTATTTGTACTAGTACTGTACTGTAGTATTTGTACTAGTACTGTACTGTAGTATTTGTACTATTACTGTACTGTGGTATTTTTACTAGTACTGTGGTATTTGTACTAGTACTGTACTGTGGTATTTGTACTAGTAGTGTAGTATTTGTACTAGTACTGTGGTATTTTTACTAGTACTGTACTGTGGTATTTGTACTAGTACTGTACTGTGGTATTTTACTAGTACTGTACTGTAGTATTTGTACTAGTACTGTACTGTAGTATTTGTACTAGTACTGTACTGTAGTATTTGTACTAGTACTAGTACTGTGGTATTTGTACTAGTACTGTACTGTGGTATTTGTACTAGTACTGTACTGTAGTATTTGTACTAGTACTGTACTGTGGTATTTGTACTAGTACTGTACTGTAGTATTCGTAATAGTACTGTACTGTAGTATTTGTACTAGTACTGTAGTATTTGTACTAGTACTGTAGTATTTGTACTAGTACTGTGGTATTTGTACTAGTACTGTACTGTAGTATTTGTACTAGTACTGTGGTATTTGTACTAGCACTGTACTGTAGTATTTATACTAGTACTGTAGTATTTGTACTAGTTCTGTAGTATTTTATACCAGTACTGTACTGTGGTATTTGTACTAGTACTGTAGTATTTGTACTAGTACTGTAGTGTAGTATTTGTACTAGTACTGTACTGTAGTATTTGTACTAGTACTGTAGTATTTGTACTAGTACTGTAGTATTTGTACTAGTACTGTGGTATTTGCACTAGTACTGTACTGTAGTATTTGTACTAGTACTGTGGTATTTGTACTAGCACTGTACTGTAGTATTTGTACTAGTACTGTAGTATTTGTACTAGTACTGTACTGTAGTATTTCTACTAGTACTGTGGTATTTGTACTAGTACTGTAGTATTTGTACTAGTACTGTACTGTGGTATTTGTACTAGTGCAGTAGTATTTGTACTAGTACTGTACTGTAATATTTGTACTAGTACTGTGGTATTTGTACTAGTACTGTACTGTAGTATTTGTACTAGTACTGTGGTATTTGTACTAGTACTGTACTGTGGTATTTGTACTAGTACTGTAGTATTTGTACTAGTACTGTACTGTAGTATTTGTACTAGTACTGTACTGTGATATTTGTACTAGTACTGTACTGTGGTATTTGTACTAGTACTGTAGTATTTGTACTAGTACTGTAGTATTTGTACTATTACTGTACTGTGGTATTTTTACTAGTACTGTGGTATTTGTACTAGTACTGTACTGTGGTATTAGTACTAGTACTGTAGTATTTGTACTATTACTGTACTGTGGTATTTTTACTAGTACTGTGGTATTTGTACTAGTACTGTACTGTGGTATTTGTACTAGTAGTGTAGTATTTGTACTAGTACTGTGGTATTTTTACTAGTACTGTACTCTGGTATTTGTACTAGTACTGTTCTGTGGTATTTTTACTAGTACTGTACTGTAGTATTTGTACTAGTACTCTACTGTAGTATTTGTACTAGTACTAGTACTGTGGTATTTGTACTAGTACTGTACTGTGGTATTTGTACTAGTACTGTACTGTAGTATTTGTACTAGTACTGTACTGTAGTATTTGTACTAGTACTAGTACTGTAGTATTTGTACTAGTACTGTACTGTAGTATTTGTACTAGTACTGTAGTATTTGTACTAGTACTGTGCTGTGGTATTTGTACTAGTACTTTAGTATTTGTACAAGTACTGTACTGTAGTATTTGTACTAGTACTGTGGTATTTGTACTAGTACTGTACTGTAGTATTTGTACTAGTACTGTGGTATTTATACTAGCACTGTACTGTAGTATTTATACTAGTACTGTAGTATTTGTACTAGTTCTGTAGTATTTGTACTAGTACTGTACTGTAATATTTGTACTAGTACTGTAGTATTTGTACTAGTACTGTACTGTAGTATTTCTACTAGTACTGTGGTATTTGTACTAGTACTGTAGTATTTGTACTAGTACTGTACTGTGGTATTTGTACTAGTGCAGTAGTATTTGTACTAGTACTGTACTGTAATATTTGTACTAGTACTGTGGTATTTGTACTAGTACTGTACTGTAGTATTTGTACTAGTACTGTGGTATTTGTACTAGTACTGTACTGTGGTATTTGTACTAGTACTGTAGTATTTGTACTAGTACTGTACTGTAGTATTTGTACTAGTACTGTACTGTGATATTTGTACTAGTACTGTACTGTGGTATTTGTACTAGTACTGTAGTATTTGTACTAGTACTGTAGTATTTGTACTATTACTGTACTGTGGTATTTTTACTAGTACTGTGGTATTTGTACTAGTACTGTACTGTGGTATTTGTACTAGTAGTGTAGTATTTGTACTAGTACTGTGGTATTTTTACTAGTACTGTACTCTGGTATTTGTACTAGTACTGTTCTGTGGTATTTTTACTAGTACTGTACTGTAGTATTTGTACTAGTACTGTACTGTAGTATATGTACTAGTACTAGTACTGTGGTATTTGTACTAGTACTGTACTGTGGTATTTGTACTAGTACTGTACTGTAGTATTTGTACTAGTACTGTACTGTAGTATTTGTACTAGTACTGTAGTATTTGTACTAGTACTGTGCTGTGGTATTTGTACTAGTACTTTAGTATTTGTACAAGTACTGTACTGTAGTATTTGTACTAGTACTGTGGTATTTGTACTAGTACTGTACTGTAGTATTTGTACTAGTACTGTGGTATTTGTACTAGCACTGTACTGTAGTATTTATACTAGTACTGTAGTATTTGTACTAGTTCTGTAGTATTTGTACTAGTACTGTACTGTAATATTTGTACTAGTACTGTAGTATTTGTACTAGTACTGTAGTATTTTATACCAGTACTGTACTGTGGTATTTGTACTAGTACTGTAGTATTTGTACTAGTACTGTAGTGTAGTATTTGTACTAGTACTGTACTGTAGTATTTGTACTAGTACTGTAGTATTTGTACTAGTACTGTACTGTAGTATTTGTACTAGTACTGTGGTATTTGTACTAGTACTGTACTGTAGTATTTGTACTAGTACTGTGGTATTTGTACTAGCACTGTACTGTAGTATTTGTACTAGTACTGTAGTTTTTGTACTAGTACTGTAGTATTTGTACTAGTACTGTACTGTAGTATTTGTACTAGTACTGTAGTATTTGTACTAGTACTAGTACTGTGGTATTTGTACTAGTACTAGTACTGTGGTATTTGTACTAGTACTGTACTGTGGTATTTGTACTAGTACTGTACTGTAGTATTTGTACTAGTACTGTACTGTGGTATTTGTACTAGTACTGTACTGTAGTATTTGTACTAGTATTGTACTGTAGTATTTGTACTAGTACTGTAGTATTTGTACTAGTACTGTACTGTAGTATTTGTACTAGTACTGTAGTATTTGTACTAGTACTGTGCTGTGGTATTTGTACTAGTACTTTAGTATTTGTACAAGTACTGTACTGTAGTATTTGTACTAGTACTGTGGTATTTGTACTAGTACTGTACTGTAGTATTTGTACTAGTACTGTGGTATTTGTACTAGCACTGTACTGTAGTATTTATACTAGTACTGTAGTATTTGTACTAGTACTGTAGTATTTGTACTAGTACTGTACTGTAATATTTGTACTAGTACTGTAGTATTTGTACTAGTACTGTAGTATTTTATACCAGTACTGTACTGTGGTATTTGTACTAGTACTGTAGTATTTGTACTAGTACTGTAGTGTAGTATTTGTACTAGTACTGTACTGTAGTATTTGTACTAGTACTGTAGTATTTGTACTAGTACTGTAGTATTTGTACTAGTACTGTACTGTGGTATTTGTACTAGTACTGTAGTATTTGTGCTAGTACTGTACTGTAGTATTTGTACTAGTACTGTAGTATTTGTACTAGTACTGTACTGTAGTATTTGTACTAGTACTGTGGTATTTGTACTAGCACTGTACTGTAGTATTTGTACTAGTACTGTAGTATTTGTACTAGTACTATACTGTAGTATTTGTACTAGTACTGTGGTATTTGCACTAGTACTGTACTGTAGTATTTGTATTAGTACTGTGGTATTTGTACTAGCACTGTACTGTAGTATTTGTACTAGTACTGTAGTATTTGTACTAGTACTGTACTGTAGTATTTGTACTAGTACTGTGGTATTTGTTCTAGTACTGTAGTATTTGTACTAGTACTGTACTGTGGTATATGTATTAGTGCAGTAGTATTTGTACTAGTACTGTACTGTAATATTTGTACTAGTACTGTGGTATTTGTACTAGTACTGTACTGTAGTATTTGTACTAGTACTGTGGTATTTCTACTAGTACTGTACTGTGGTATTTGTACTAGTACTGTAGTATTTGTACTAGTACTGTACTGTGGTATTTGTACTAGTGCAGTAGTATTTGTACTAGTACTGTACTGTAATATTTGTACTAGTACTGTGGTATTTGTACTAGTACTGTACTGTAGTATTTGTACTAGTACTGTGGTATTTGTACTAGTACTGTACTGTGGTATTTGTACTAGTACTGTAGTATTTGTACTAGTACTGTACTGTAGTATTTGTACTAGTACTGTACTGTGATATTTGTACTAGTACTGTACTGTGGTATTTGTACTAGTACTGTAGTATTTGTACTAGTACTGTAGTATTTGTACTATTACTGTACTGTGGTATTTTTACTAGTACTGTGGTATTTGTACTAGTACTGTACTGTGGTATTTGTACTAGTACTGTAGTATTTGTACTATTACTGTACTGTGGTATTTTTACTAGTACTGTGGTATTTGTACTAGTACTGTACTGTGGTATTTGTACTAGTAGTGTAGTATTTGTACTAGTACTGTGGTATTTTTACTAGTACTGTACTCTGGTATTTGTACTAGTACTGTTCTGTGGTATTTTTACTAGTACTGTACTGTAGTATTTGTACTAGTACTGTACTGTAGTATTTGTACTAGTACTAGTACTGTGGTATTTGTACTAGTACTGTACTGTGGTATTTGTACTAGTACTGTACTGTAGTATTTGTACTAGTACTGTACTGTAGTATTTGTACTAGTACTAGTACTGTAGTATTTGTACTAGTACTGTACTGTAGTATTTGTACTAGTACTGTAGTATTTGTACTAGTACTGTGCTGTGGTATTTGTACTAGTACTTTAGTATTTGTACAAGTACTGTACTGTAGTATTTGTACTAGTACTGTGGTATTTGTACTAGTACTGTACTGTAGTATTTGTACTAGTACTGTGGTATTTGTACTAGCACTGTACTGTAGTATTTATACTAGTACTGTAGTATTTGTACTAGTTCTGTAGTATTTGTACTAGTACTGTACTGTAATATTTGTACTAGTACTGTAGTATTTGTACTAGTACTGTACTGTAGTATTTCTACTAGTACTGTGGTATTTGTACTAGTACTGTAGTATTTGTACTAGTACTGTACTGTGGTATTTGTACTAGTGCAGTAGTATTTGTACTAGTACTGTACTGTAATATTTGTACTAGTACTGTGGTATTTGTACTAGTACTGTACTGTAGTATTTGTACTAGTACTGTGGTATTTGTACTAGTACTGTACTGTGGTATTTGTACTAGTACTGTAGTATTTGTACTAGTACTGTACTGTAGTATTTGTACTAGTACTGTACTGTGATATTTGTACTAGTACTGTACTGTGGTATTTGTACTAGTACTGTAGTATTTGTACTAGTACTGTAGTATTTGTACTATTACTGTACTGTGGTATTTTTACTAGTACTGTACTGTAGTATTTGTACTAGTACTGTAGTATTTGTACTAGTACTGTGCTGTGGTATTTGTACTAGTACTTTAGTATTTGTACAAGTACTGTACTGTAGTATTTGTACTAGTACTGTGGTATTTGTACTAGTACTGTACTGTAGTATTTGTACTAGTACTGTGGTATTTGTACTAGCACTGTACTGTAGTATTTATACTAGTACTGTAGTATTTGTACTAGTTCTGTAGTATTTGTACTAGTACTGTACTGTAATATTTGTACTAGTACTGTAGTATTTGTACTAGTACTGTACTGTAGTATTTCTACTAGTACTGTGGTATTTGTACTAGTACTGTAGTATTTGTACTAGTACTGTACTGTGGTATTTGTACTAGTGCAGTAGTATTTGTACTAGTACTGTACTGTAATATTTGTACTAGTACTGTGGTATTTGTACTAGTACTGTACTGTAGTATTTGTACTAGTACTGTGGTATTTGTACTAGTACTGTACTGTGGTATTTGTACTAGTACTGTAGTATTTGTACTAGTACTGTACTGTAGTATTTGTACTAGTACTGTACTGTGATATTTGTACTAGTACTGTACTGTGGTATTTGTACTAGTACTGTAGTATTTGTACTAGTACTGTAGTATTTGTACTATTACTGTACTGTGGTATTTTTACTAGTACTGTGGTATTTGTACAAGTACTGTACTGTGGTATTTGTACTAGTAGTGTAGTATTTGTACTAGTACTGTGGTATTTTTACTAGTACTGTACTCTGGTATTTGTACTAGTACTGTTCTGTGGTATTTTTACTAGTACTGTACTGTAGTATTTGTACTAGTACTGTACTGTAGTATTTGTACTAGTACTAGTACTGTGGTATTTGTACTAGTACTGTACTGTGGTATTTGTACTAGTACTGTACTGTAGTATTTGTACTAGTACTGTACTGTAGTATTTGTACTAGTACTGTAGTATTTGTACTAGTACTGTGCTGTGGTATTTGTCCTAGTACTTTAGTATTTGTACAAGTACTGTACTGTAGTATTTGTACTAGTACTGTGGTATTTGTACTAGTACTGTACTGTAGTATTTGTACTAGTACTGTGGTATTTGTACTAGCACTGTACTGTAGTATTTATACTAGTACTGTAGTATTTGTACTAGTTCTGTAGTATTTGTACTAGTACTGTACTGTAATATTTGTACTAGTACTGTAGTATTTGTACTAGTACTGTAGTATTTTATACCAGTACTGTACTGTGGTATTTGTACTAGTACTGTAGTATTTGTACTAGTACTGTAGTGTAGTATTTGTACTAGTACTGTACTGTAGTATTTGTACTAGTATTGTAGTATTTGTACTAGTACTGTACTGTAGTATTTGTACTAGTACTGTGGTATTTGTACTAGTACTGTACTGTAGTATTTGTACTAGTACTGTGGTATTTGTACTAGCACTGTACTGTAGTATTTGTACTAGTACTGTAGTTTTTGTACTAGTACTGTAGTATTTGTACTAGTACTGTACTGTAGTATTTGTACTAGTACTGTAGTATTTGTACTAGTACTAGTACTGTGGTATTTGTACTAGTACTAGTACTGTGGTATTTGTACTAGTACTGTACTGTGGTATTTGTACTAGTACTGTACTGTAGTATTTGTACTAGTACTGTACTGTGGTATTTGTACTAGTACTGTACTGTAGTATTTGTACTAGTATTGTACTGTAGTATTTGTACTAGTACTGTAGTATTTGTACTAGTACTGTACTGTAGTATTTGTACTAGTACTGTAGTATTTGTACTAGTACTGTGCTGTGGTATTTGTACTAGTACTTTAGTATTTGTACAAGTACTGTACTGTAGTATTTGTACTAGTACTGTGGTATTTGTACTAGTACTGTACTGTAGTATTTGTACTAGTACTGTGGTATTTGTACTAGCACTGTACTGTAGTATTTATACTAGTACTGTAGTATTTGTACTAGTACTGTAGTATTTGTACTAGTACTGTACTGTAATATTTGTACTAGTACTGTAGTATTTGTACTAGTACTGTAGTATTTTATACCAGTACTGTACTGTGGTATTTGTACTAGTACTGTAGTATTTGTACTAGTACTGTAGTGTAGTATTTGTACTAGTACTGTACTGTAGTATTTGTACTAGTACTGTAGTATTTGTACTAGTACTGTAGTATTTGTACTAGTACTGTACTGTGGTATTTGTACTAGTACTGTAGTATTTGTGCTAGTACTGTACTGTAGTATTTGTACTAGTACTGTAGTATTTGTACTAGTACTGTACTGTAGTATTTGTACTAGTACTGTGGTATTTGTACTAGCACTGTACTGTAGTATTTGTACTAGTACTGTAGTATTTGTACTAGTACTATACTGTAGTATTTGTACTAGTACTGTGGTATTTGCACTAGTACTGTACTGTAGTATTTGTATTAGTACTGTGGTATTTGTACTAGCACTGTACTGTAGTATTTGTACTAGTACTGTAGTATTTGTACTAGTACTGTACTGTAGTATTTGTACTAGTACTGTGGTATTTGTACTAGTACTGTAGTATTTGTACTAGTACTGTACTGTGGTATATGTATTAGTGCAGTAGTATTTGTACTTGTACTGTACTGTAATATTTGTACTAGTACTGTGGTATTTGTACTAGTACTGTACTGTAGTATTTGTACTAGTACTGTGGTATTTGTACTAGTACTGTACTGTGGTATTTGTACTAGTACTGTAGTATTTGTACTAGTACTGTACTGTAGTATTTGTACTAGTACTGTACTGTGATATTTGTACTAGTACTGTACTGTGGTATTTGTACTAGTACTGTAGTATTTGTACTAGTACTGTAGTATTTGTACTAGTACTGTACTGTAGTATTTGTACTAGTACTGTACTGTAGTATTTGTACTATTACTGTACTGTGGTATTTTTACTAGTACTGTGGTATTTGTACTAGTACTGTACTGTGGTATTTGTACTAGTAGTGTAGTATTTGTACTAGTACTGTGGTATTTTTACTAGTACTGTACTGTGGTATTTGTACTAGTACTGTACTGTGGTATTTTACTAGTACTGTACTGTAGTATTTGTACTAGTACTGTACTGTAGTATTTGTACTAGTACTAGTACTGTGGTATTTGTACTAGTACTGTACTGTGGTATTTGTACTAGTACTGTACTGTAGTATTTGTACTAGTACTGTACTGTAGTATTTGTACTAGTACTGTACTGTGGTATTTGTACTAGTACTGTACTGTAGTATTCGTAATAGTACTGTACTGTAGTATTTGTACTAGTACTGTAGTATTTGTACTAGTACTGTAGTATTTGTACTAGTACTGTGGTATTTGTACTAGTACTGTACTGTAGTATTTGTACTAGTACTGTGGTATTTGTACTAGCACTGTACTGTAGTATTTATACTAGTACTGTAGTATTTGTACTAGTTCTGTAGTATTTTATACCAGTACTGTACTGTGGTATTTGTACTAGTACTGTAGTATTTGTACTAGTACTGTAGTGTAGTATTTGTACTAGTACTGTACTGTAGTATTTGTACTAGTACTGTAGTATTTGTACTAGTACTGTAGTATTTGTACTAGTACTGTGGTATTTGCACTAGTACTGTACTGTAGTATTTGTACTAGTACTGTGGTATTTGTACTAGCACTGTACTGTAGTATTTGTACTAGTACTGTAGTATTTGTACTAGTACTGTACTGTAGTATTTCTACTAGTACTGTGGTATTTGTACTAGTACTGTAGTATTTGTACTAGTACTGTACTGTGGTATTTGTACTAGTGCAGTAGTATTTGTACTAGTACTGTACTGTAATATTTGTACTAGTACTGTGGTATTTGTACTAGTACTGTACTGTAGTATTTGTACTAGTACTGTGGTATTTGTACTAGTACTGTACTGTGGTATTTGTACTAGTACTGTAGTATTTGTACTAGTACTGTACTGTAGTATTTGTACTAGTACTGTACTGTGATATTTGTACTAGTACTGTACTGTGGTATTTGTACTAGTACTGTAGTATTTGTACTAGTACTGTAGTATTTGTACTATTACTGTACTGTGGTATTTTTACTAGTACTGTGGTATTTGTACTATTACTGTACTGTGGTATTTTTACTAGTACTGTGGTATTTGTACTAGTACTGTACTGTGGTATTTGTACTAGTAGTGTAGTATTTGTACTAGTACTGTGGTATTTTTACTAGTACTGTACTCTGGTATTTGTACTAGTACTGTTCTGTGGTATTTTTACTAGTACTGTACTGTAGTATTTGTACTAGTACTGTACTGTAGTATTTGTACTAGTACTAGTACTGTGGTATTTGTACTAGTACTGTACTGTGGTATTTGTACTAGTACTGTACTGTAGTATTTGTACTAGTACTGTACTGTAGTATTTGTACTAGTACTAGTACTGTAGTATTTGTACTAGTACTGTACTGTAGTATTTGTACTAGTACTGTAGTATTTGTACTAGTACTGTGCTGTGGTATTTGTACTAGTACTTTAGTATTTGTACAAGTACTGTACTGTAGTATTTGTACTAGTACTGTGGTATTTGTACTAGTACTGTACTGTAGTATTTGTACTAGTACTGTGGTATTTGTACTAGCACTGTACTGTAGTATTTATACTAGTACTGTAGTATTTGTACTAGTTCTGTAGTATTTGTACTAGTACTGTACTGTAATATTTGTACTAGTACTGTAGTATTTGTACTAGTACTGTAGTATTTTATACCAGTACTGTACTGTGGTATTTGTACTAGTACTGTAGTATTTGTACTAGTACTGTAGTGTAGTATTTGTACTAGTACTGTACTGTAGTATTTGTACTAGTACTGTAGTATTTGTACTAGTACTGTACTGTAGTATTTGTACTAGTACTGTGGTATTTGTACTAGTACTGTACTGTAATATTTGTACTAGTACTGTGGTATTTGTACTAGTACTGTACTGTAGTATTTGTACTAGTACTGTGGTATTTGTACTAGCACTGTACTGTAGTATTTGTACTAGTACTGTAGTATTTGTACTAGTACTGTACTATAGTATTTGTACTAGTACTGTGGTATTTGTACTAGTACTGTAGTATTTGTACTAGTACTGTAGTATTTGTATTAGTACTGTACTGTAGTATTTGTACTAGTACTGTAGTATTTGTACTAGTACTGTACTGTAGTATTTTACTAGTACTGTAGTATTTGTACTAGTACTGTACTGTAGTATTTGTACTAGTACTGTAGTATTTATACTAGTACTGTAGTATTTGTACTAGTACTGTACTGTAGTATTTGTACTAGTACTGTAGTATTTGTACTAGTACTTTACTGTAGTATTTTTACTAGTACTGTACTGTAGTATTTGTACTAGTACTGTAGTATTTGTACTAGTACTGTACTGTAGTATTTTTACTATTACTGTAATGTAGTATTTGTACTAGTACTGTACTGTAGTATTTGTACTAGTACTGTAGTATTTGTACTAGTACTGTACTGTAGTATTTGTACTAGTACTGTACTGTAGTATTTTTACTAGAACTGTAATGTAGTATTTGTACTAGTACTGTACTGTAGTATTTGTACTAGTACTGTAGTATTTGTACTAGTACTGTACTGTAGTATTTGTACTAGTACTGTAGTATTTGTACTAGTACTGTACTATAGTATTTGTACTAGTACTGTGGTATTTGTACTAGTACTGTAGTATTTGTACTAGTACTGTAGTATTTGTATTAGTACTGTACTGTAGTATTTGTACTAGTACTGTAGTATTTGTACTAGTACTGTACTGTAGTATTTTACTAGTACTGTAGTATTTGTACTAGTACTGTACTGTAGTATTTGTACTAGTACTGTGGTATTTGTACTAGCACTGTACTGTAGTATTTGTACTAGTACTGTGGTATTTGTACTAGTAATGTACTGTGGTATTTGTACTAGTACAGTAGTATTTGTACTAGTACTGTACTGTAATATTTGTACTAGTACTGTGGTATTTGTACTAGTACTGTACTGTAGTATTTGTACTAGTACTGTGGTATTTGTACTAGCACTGTACTGTAGTATTTGTACTAGTACTGTAGTATTTGTACTAGTACTGTACTATAGTATTTGTACTAGTACTGTGGTATTTGTACTAGTACTGTAGTATTTGTACTAGTACTGTAGTATTTGTATTAGTACTGTACTGTAGTATTTGTACTAGTACTGTAGTATTTGTACTAGTACTGTACTGTAGTATTTTACTAGTACTGTAGTATTTGTACTAGTACTGTACTGTAGTATTTGTACTAGTACTGTAGTATTTATACTAGTACTGTAGTATTTGTACTAGTACTGTACTGTAGTATTTGTACTAGTACTGTAGTATTTGTACTAGTACTTTACTGTAGTATTTTTACTAGTACTGTACTGTAGTATTTGTACTAGTACTGTAGTATTTGTACTAGTACTGTACTGTAGTATTTTTACTATTACTGTAATGTAGTATTTGTACTAGTACTGTACTGTAGTATTTGTACTAGTACTGTAGTATTTGTACTAGTACTGTACTGTAGTATTTGTACTAGTACTGTACTGTAGTATTTTTACTAGAACTGTAATGTAGTATTTGTACTAGTACTGTACTGTAGTATTTGTACTAGTACTGTAGTATTTGTACTAGTACTGTACTGTAGTATTTTTACTAGTACTGTACTGTAGTATTTGTACTAGTACTGTAGTATTTGTACTAGTACTGTACTGTAGTATTTTTACTAGTACTGTAATGTAGTATTTGTACTAGTACTGTACTGTAGTATTTGTACTAGTACTGTACTGTAGTATTTTTACTAGTACTGTAATGTAGTATTTGTACTAGTACTGTAGTATTTGTACTAGTACTGTACTGTAGTGTAGTGTAGTGTTTTTCATGTCCCACAGAGGGCGACATTCACAGTTGATCCCTTGAAGCATCGTTCACACAAACACTGAACACGTGAAACACACTTTTTGAGTTTTTTACTCTATAATAAAATATTAAGTTGATGAAAGTATTAAACATTATTCTCTTTGATCTGAAGGTTTGTGAGAAATGACATTCTGGAAATGATTGAACCAAATGTGGTTCATGAAGATCAAATAAAAGCAGCATATTAGACAAATAAATATGAATATGGAATATGCAAATGAGACTGTGTTAGAGTTCATGTCTCACGCTAGGCGGGGCCGGGCGGGTCAGGGCGGGGCTCTGGAGCTCTGAGTTCTCTTTGACTCTGAGGCGTCCTGAGGTCCTGGGGTCCATAGGTCCTGGGGTCCTGAGGTCCTGGTGTCCTGAGGTCCTGAGGTCCTGGTGTCCTGAGGTCCTGGGGTCCTGGTGTCCTGAGGTCCTGGGGTCCTGGTGTCCTGGCGTCCTGAGGTCCTGAGGTCCTGAGGTCCTGGTGTACTGAGGTCCTGGTGTCCTGAGGTCCTGGTGTCCTGAGGTCCTGAGGTCCTGGTGTCCTGAGGTCCTGAGGTCCTGGTGTCCTGAGGTCCTGGCGTCCTGAGGTCCTGAGGTCCTGAGGTCCTGGTGTCCTGAGGTCCTGGTGTCCTGAGGTCCTGGTGTCCTGGTGTCCTGAGGTCCTGAGGTCCTGGTGTCCTGAGGTCCTGAGGTCCTGAGGTCCTGGTGTCCTGAGGTCCTGGTGTCCTGAGGTCCTGAGGTCCTGAGGTCCTGGTGTCCTGAGGTCCTGAGGTCCTGGTGTCCTGAGGTCCTGATGTCCTGAGGTCCTGAGGTCCTGAGGTCCTGGTGTCCTGGTGTCCTGAGGTCCTGAGGTCCTGAGGTCCTTGGGTCCTGAGGTCCTGAGGTCCTGAGGTCCTGGTGTCCTGAGGTCCTGGTGTCTTGGTGTCCTGAGGTCCTGGTGTCTTGGTGTCCTGAGGTCCTGGGGTCCTGGTGTCCTGAGGTCTTGAGGTCCTGAGGTCCTGGTGTCCTGAGGTCCTGGTGTCCTGGGGTCCTGAGGTTCTGAGGTCCTGGTGTCCTGGGGTCCTGGTGTCCTGAGGTCCTGAGGTCCTGGTGTCCTGAGGTCCTGGGGTCCTGGTGTCCTGAGGTCCTGAGGTCCTGAGGTCCTGGCGTCCTGACGTCCTGAGGTCCTGGTGTCCTGAGGTCCTGGTGTCCTGAGGTCCTGGTGTCCTGAGGTCCTGGGGTCCTGGGGTCCTGAGGTCCTGAGGTCCTGAGGTCCTGGTGTCCTGAGGTCCTGTGGTCCTGGGGTCCTGGTGTCCTGAGGTCCTGGGGTCCTGGTGTCCTGAGGTCCTGAGGTCCTGAGGTCCTGGTGTCCTGAGGTCCTGGCGTCCTGACGTCCTGAGGTCCTGGTGTCCTGAGGTCCTGGTGTCCTGAGGTCCTGAGGTCCTGGTGTCCTGAGGTCCTGGTGTCCTGAGGTCTTGGTGTCCTGAGGTCCTGGCGTCCTGACGTCCTGAGGTCCTGAGGTCCTGGCGTCCTGAGGTCCTGGTGTCCTGAGGTCCTGAGGTCCTGGTGTCCTGAGGTCCTGGTGTCCTGAGGTCCTGGGGTCCTGGGGTCCTGAGGTCGTGAGGTCCTGAGGTCCTGGGGTCCTGAGGTCCTGAGGTCCTGGGGTCCTGGGGTCCTGGGGTCCTGGTGTCCTGGTGTCCTGAGGTCTTGAGGTCCTAAGGTTCTGGGGTCCTGAGGTCCTGGGGTCCTGAGGTCCTGGTGTCCTGAGGTCCTGAGGTCCTGGTGTCCTGAGGTCTTGAGGTCCTAAGGTTCTGGGGTCCTGGCGTCCTGACGTCCTGGGGTCCTGGCGTCCTGACGTCCTGAGGTCCTGGTGTCCTGAGGTCTTCTGCACAAACTATTTACTACTGTACTGTAGTATTTGTACTATTACTGTACTGTGGTATTTTTACTAGTACTGTGGTATTTGTACTAGTACTGTACTGTGGTATTTGTACTAGTAGTGTAGTATTTGTACTAGTACTGTGGTATTTTTACTAGTACTGTACTGTGGTATTTGTACTAGTACTGTACTGTGGTATTTTACTAGTACTGTACTGTAGTATTTGTACTAGTACTGTACTGTAGTATTTGTACTAGTACTGTACTGTAGTATTTGTACTAGTACTAGTACTGTGGTATTTGTACTAGTACTGTACTGTGGTATTTGTACTAGTACTGTACTGTAGTATTTGTACTAGTACTGTACTGTAGTATTTGTACTAGTACTGTACTGTGGTATTTGTACTAGTACTGTACTGTAGTATTCGTACTAGTACTGTACTGTAGTATTTGTACTAGTACTGTAGTATTTGTACTAGTACTGTGGTATTTGTACTAGTACTGTACTGTAGTATTTGTACTAGTACTGTGGTATTTGTACTAGCACTGTACTGTAGTATTTATACTAGTACTGTAGTATTTGTACTAGTTCTGTAGTATTTTATACCAGTACTGTACTGTGGTATTTGTACTAGTACTGTAGTATTTGTACTAGTACTGTAGTGTAGTATTTGTACTAGTACTGTACTGTAGTATTTGTACTAGTACTGTAGTATTTGTACTAGTACTGTAGTATTTGTACTAGTACTGTGGTATTTGCACTAGTACTGTACTGTAGTATTTGTACTAGTACTGTGGTATTTGTACTAGCACTGTACTGTAGTATTTGTACTAGTACTGTAGTATTTGTACTAGTACTGTACTGTAGTATTTCTACTAGTACTGTGGTATTTGTACTAGTACTGTAGTATTTGTACTAGTACTGTACTGTGGTATTTGTACTAGTGCAGTAGTATTTGTACTAGTACTGTACTGTAATATTTGTACTAGTACTGTGGTATTTGTACTAGTACTGTACTGTAGTATTTGTACTAGTACTGTGGTATTTGTACTAGTACTGTACTGTGGTATTTGTACTAGTACTGTAGTATTTGTACTAGTACTGTACTGTAGTATTTGTACTAGTACTGTACTGTGATATTTGTACTAGTACTGTACTGTGGTATTTGTACTAGTACTGTAGTATTTGTACTAGTACTGTAGTATTTGTACTATTACTGTACTGTGGTATTTTTACTAGTACTGTGGTATTTGTACTAGTACTGTACTGTGGTATTTGTACTAGTAGTGTAGTATTTGTACTAGTACTGTGGTATTTTTACTAGTACTGTACTCTGGTATTTGTACTAGTACTGTTCTGTGGTATTTTTACTAGTACTGTACTGTAGTATTTGTACTAGTACTGTACTGTAGTATTTGTACTAGTACTAGTACTGTGGTATTTGTACTAGTACTGTACTGTGGTATTTGTACTAGTACTGTACTGTAGTATTTGTACTAGTACTGTACTGTAGTATTTGTACTAGTACTAGTACTGTAGTATTTGTACTAGTACTGTACTGTAGTATTTGTACTAGTATCGTAGTATTTGTACTAGTACTGTGCTGTGGTATTTGTACTAGTACTTTAGTATTTGTACAAGTACTGTACTGTAGTATTTGTACTAGTACTGTGGTATTTGTACTAGTACTGTACTGTAGTATTTGTACTAGTACTGTGGTATTTGTACTAGCACTGTACTGTAGTATTTATACTAGTACTGTAGTATTTGTACTAGTTCTGTAGTATTTGTACTAGTACTGTACTGTAATATTTGTACTAGTACTGTAGTATTTGTACTAGTACTGTAGTATTTTATACCAGTACTGTACTGTGGTATTTGTACTAGTACTGTAGTATTTGTACTAGTACTGTAGTGTAGTATTTGTACTAGTACTGTACTGTAGTATTTGTACTAGTACTGTAGTATTTGTACTAGTACTGTACTGTAGTATTTGTACTAGTACTGTGGTATTTGTACTAGTACTGTACTGTAGTATTTGTACTAGTACTGTGGTATTTGTACTAGTACTGTAGTATTTGTACTAGTACTGTACTGTAGTATTTGTACTAGTACTGTGGTATTTGCACTAGTACTGTACTGTAGTATTTGTACTAGTACTGTGGTATTTGTACTAGCACTGTACTGTAGTATTTGTACTAGTACTGTGGTATTTGTACTAGTAATGTACTGTGGTATTTGTACTAGTACTGTAGTATTTGTACTAGTACTGTAGTGTAGTATTTGTACTAGTACTGTACTGTAGTATTTGTACTAGTACTGTAGTATTTGTACTAGTACTGTGGTATTTGCACTAGTACTGTACTGTAGTATTTGTACTAGTACTGTGGTATTTGTACTAGCACTGTACTGTAGTATTTGTACTAGTACTGTAGTATTTGTACTAGTACTGTACTGTAGTATTTCTACTAGTACTGTGGTATTTGTACTAGTACTGTAGTATTTGTACTAGTACTGTACTGTGGTATTTGTACTAGTGCAGTAGTATTTGTACTAGTACTGTACTGTAATATTTGTACTAGTACTGTGGTATTTGTACTAGTACTGTACTGTAGTATTTGTACTAGTACTGTGGTATTTGTACTAGTACTGTACTGTGGTATTTGTACTAGTACTGTAGTATTTGTACTAGTACTGTACTGTAGTATTTGTACTAGTACTGTACTGTGATATTTGTACTAGTACTGTACTGTGGTATTTGTACTAGTACTGTAGTATTTGTACTAGTACTGTAGTATTTGTACTATTACTGTACTGTGGTATTTTTACTAGTACTGTGGTATTTGTACTAGTACTGTACTGTGGTATTTGTACTAGTAGTGTAGTATTTGTACTAGTACTGTGGTATTTTTACTAGTACTGTACTCTGGTATTTGTACTAGTACTGTTCTGTGGTATTTTTACTAGTACTGTACTGTAGTATTTGTACTAGTACTGTACTGTAGTATTTGTACTAGTACTAGTACTGTGGTATTTGTACTAGTACTGTACTGTAGTATTTGTACTAGTACTGTACTGTAGTATTTGTACTAGTACTAGTACTGTAGTATTTGTACTAGTACTGTACTGTAGTATTTGTACTAGTACTGTAGTATTTGTACTAGTACTGTGCTGTGGTATTTGTACTAGTACTTTAGTATTTGTACAAGTACTGTACTGTAGTATTTGTACTAGTACTGTGGTATTTGTACTAGTACTGTACTGTAGTATTTGTACTAGTACTGTGGTATTTGTACTAGCACTGTACTGTAGTATTTATACTAGTACTGTAGTATTTGTACTAGTTCTGTAGTATTTGTACTAGTACTGTACTGTAATATTTGTACTAGTACTGTAGTATTTGTACTAGTACTGTAGTATTTTATACCAGTACTGTACTGTGGTATTTGTACTAGTACTGTAGTATTTGTACTAGTACTGTAGTGTAGTATTTGTACTAGTACTGTACTGTAGTATTTGTACTAGTACTGTAGTATTTGTACTAGTACTGTACTGTAGTATTTGTACTAGTACTGTGGTATTTGTACTAGTACTGTACTGTAGTATTTGTACTAGTACTGTGGTATTTGTACTAGCACTGTACTGTAGTATTTGTACTAGTACTGTAGTTTTTGTACTAGTACTGTAGTATTTGTACTAGTACTGTACTGTAGTATTTGTACTAGTACTGTGGTATTTGTACTAGCACTGTACTGTAGTATTTGTACTAGTACTGTGGTATTTGTACTAGTAATGTACTGTGGTATTTGTACTAGTACAGTAGTATTTGTACTAGTACTGTACTGTAATATTTGTACTAGTACTGTGGTATTTGTACTAGTACTGTACTGTAGTATTTGTACTAGTACTGTGGTATTTGTACTAGCACTGTACTGTAGTATTTGTACTAGTACTGTAGTATTTGTACTAGTACTGTACTATAGTATTTGTACTAGTACTGTGGTATTTGTACTAGTACTGTAGTATTTGTACTAGTACTGTAGTATTTGTATTAGTACTGTACTGTAGTATTTGTACTAGTACTGTAGTATTTGTACTAGTACTGTACTATAGTATTTTACTAGTACTGTAGTATTTGTACTAGTACTGTACTGTAGTATTTGTACTAGTACTGTAGTATTTATACTAGTACTGTAGTATTTGTACTAGTACTGTACTGTAGTATTTGTACTAGTACTGTAGTATTTGTACTAGTACTTTACTGTAGTATTTTTACTAGTACTGTACTGTAGTATTTGTACTAGTACTGTAGTATTTGTACTAGTACTGTACTGTAGTATTTTTACTATTACTGTAATGTAGTATTTGTACTAGTACTGTACTGTAGTATTTGTACTAGTACTGTAGTATTTGTACTAGTACTGTACTGTAGTATTTGTACTAGTACTGTACTGTAGTATTTTTACTAGTACTGTAATGTAGTATTTGTACTAGTACTGTACTGTAGTATTTGTACTAGTACTGTAGTATTTGTACTAGTACTGTAGTATTTGTACTAGTACTGTACTGTAGTATTTTTACTAGTACTGTAATGTAGTATTTGTACTAGTACTGTACTGTAGTATTTGTACTAGTACTGTACTGTAGTATTTTTACTAGTACTGTAATGTAGTATTTGTACTAGTACTGTAGTATTTGTACTAGTACTGTACTGTAGTGTAGTGTAGTGTTTTTCATGTCCCACAGAGGGCGACATTCACAGTTGATCCCTTGAAGCATCGTTCACACAAACACTGAACACGTGAAACACACTTTTTGAGTTTTTTACTCTATAATAAAATATTAAGTTGATGAAAGTATTAAACATTATTCTCTTTGATCTGAAGGTTTGTGAGACATGACATTCTGGAAATGATTGAACCAAATGTGGTTCATGAAGATCAAATAAAAGCAGCATATTAGACAAATAAATATGAATATGGAATATGCAAATGAGACTGTGTTAGAGTTCATGTCTCACGCTAGGCGGGGCCGGGCGGGTCAGGGCGGGGCTCTGGAGCTCTGAGTTCTCTTTGACTCTGAGGCGTCCTGAGGTCCTGGGGTCCATAGGTCCTGGGGTCCTGAGGTCCTGGTGTCCTGAGGTCCTGAGGTCCTGGTGTCCTGAGGTCCTGGGGTCCTGGTGTCCTGAGGTCCTGGGGTCCTGGCGTCCTGAGGTCCTGAGGTCCTGAGGTCCTGGTGTCCTGAGGTCCTGGTGTCCTGAGGTCCTGGTGTCCTGGTGTCCTGAGGTCCTGAGGTCCTGGTGTCCTGAGGTCCTGAGGTCCTGGTGTCCTGAGGTCCTGGCGTCCTGAGGTCCTGAGGTCCTGAGGTCCTGGTGTCCTGAGGTCCTGGTGTCCTGAGGTCCTGGTGTCCTGGTGTCCTGAGGTCCTGAGGTCCTGGTGTCCTGAGGTCCTGAGGTCCTGAGGTCCTGGTGTCCTGAGGTCCTGGTGTCCTGAGGTCCTGAGGTCCTGAGGTCCTGGTGTCCTGAGGTCCTGAGGTCCTGGTGTCCTGAGGTCCTGATGTCCTGAGGTCCTGAGGTCCTGAGGTCCTGGTGTCCTGGTGTCCTGAGGTCCTGAGGTCCTGAGGTCCTTGGGTCCTGAGGTCCTGAGGTCCTGGTGTCCTGAGGTCCTGGTGTCTTGGTGTCCTGAGGTCCTGGTGTCTTGGTGTCCTGAGGTCCTGGGGTCCTGGTGTCCTGAGGTCTTGAGGTCCTGAGGTCCTGGTGTCCTGAGGTCCTGGTGTCCTGGGGTCCTGAGGTTCTGAGGTCCTGGTGTCCTGGGGTCCTGGTGTCCTGAGGTCCTGAGGTCCTGGTGTCCTGAGGTCCTGGGGTCCTGGTGTCCTGAGGTCCTGAGGTCCTGAGGTCCTGGCGTCCTGACGTCCTGAGGTCCTGGTGTCCTGAGGTCCTGGTGTCCTGAGGTCCTGGTGTCCTGAGGTCCTGGGGTCCTGGGGTCCTGAGGTCCTGAGGTCCTGAGGTCCTGGTGTCCTGAGGTCCTGTGGTCCTGGGGTCCTGGTGTCCTGAGGTCCTGGGGTCCTGAGGTCCTGAGGTCCTGAGGTCCTGGTGTCCTGAGGTCCTGGCGTCCTGACGTCCTGAGGTCCTGGTGTCCTGAGGTCCTGGTGTCCTGAGGTCCTGGTGTCCTGAGGTCCTGGTGTCCTGAGGTCCTGAGGTCCTGGTGTCCTGAGGTCCTGGTGTCCTGAGGTCTTGAGGTCCTAAGGTTCTGGGGTCCTGAGGTCCTGGGGTCCTGAGGTCTTGGTGTCCTGAGGTCCTGGCGTCCTGACGTCCTGAGGTCCTGGCGTCCTGAGGTCCTGGTGTCCTGAGGTCCTGAGGTCCTGGTGTCCTGAGGTCCTGGTGTCCTGAGGTCCTGGGGTCCTGGGGTCCTGAGGTCGTGAGGTCCTGAGGTCCTGGGGTCCTGAGGTCCTGAGGTCCTGGGGTCCTGGGGTCCTGGTGTCCTGGTGTCCTGAGGTCTTGAGGTCCTAAGGTTCTGGGGTCCTGAGGTCCTGGGGTCCTGAGGTCCTGGTGTCCTGAGGTCCTGAGGTCCTGGTGTCCTGAGGTCTTGAGGTCCTAAGGTTCTGGGGTCCTGGCGTCCTGACGTCCTGGGGTCCTGGCGTCCTGACGTCCTGAGGTCCTGGTGTCCTGAGGTCTTCTGCACAAACTATTTACTACTGTACTGTAGTATTTGTACTATTACTGTACTGTGGTATTTTTACTAGTACTGTGGTATTTGTACTAGTACTGTACTGTGGTATTTGTACTAGTAGTGTAGTATTTGTACTAGTACTGTGGTATTTTTACTAGTACTGTACTGTGGTATTTGTACTAGTACTGTACTGTGGTATTTTACTAGTACTGTACTGTAGTATTTGTACTAGTACTGTACTGTAGTATTTGTACTAGTACTGTACTGTAGTATTTGTACTAGTACTAGTACTGTGGTATTTGTACTAGTACTGTACTGTGGTATTTGTACTAGTACTGTACTGTAGTATTTGTACTAGTACTGTACTGTAGTATTTGTACTAGTACTGTACTGTGGTATTTGTACTAGTACTGTACTGTAGTATTCGTACTAGTACTGTACTGTAGTATTTGTACTAGTACTGTAGTATTTGTACTAGTACTGTAGTATTTGTACTAGTACTGTGGTATTTGTACTAGTACTGTACTGTAGTATTTGTACTAGTACTGTGGTATTTGTACTAGCACTGTACTGTAGTATTTATACTAGTACTGTAGTATTTGTACTAGTTCTGTAGTATTTTATACCAGTACTGTACTGTGGTATTTGTACTAGTACTGTAGTATTTGTACTAGTACTGTAGTGTAGTATTTGTACTAGTACTGTACTGTAGTATTTGTACTAGTACTGTAGTATTTGTACTAGTACTGTAGTATTTGTACTAGTACTGTGGTATTTGCACTAGTACTGTACTGTAGTATTTGTACTAGTACTGTGGTATTTGTACTAGCACTGTACTGTAGTATTTGTACTAGTACTGTAGTATTTGTACTAGTACTGTACTGTAGTATTTCTACTAGTACTGTGGTATTTGTACTAGTACTGTAGTATTTGTACTAGTACTGTACTGTGGTATTTGTACTAGTGCAGTAGTATTTGTACTAGTACTGTACTGTAATATTTGTACTAGTACTGTGGTATTTGTACTAGTACTGTACTGTAGTATTTGTACTAGTACTGTGGTATTTGTACTAGTACTGTACTGTGGTATTTGTACTAGTACTGTAGTATTTGTACTAGTACTGTACTGTAGTATTTGTACTAGTACTGTACTGTGATATTTGTACTAGTACTGTACTGTGGTATTTGTACTAGTACTGTAGTATTTGTACTAGTACTGTAGTATTTGTACTATTACTGTACTGTGGTATTTTTACTAGTACTGTGGTATTTGTACTAGTACTGTACTGTGGTATTTGTACTAGTAGTGTAGTATTTGTACTAGTACTGTGGTATTTTTACTAGTACTGTACTCTGGTATTTGTACTAGTACTGTTCTGTGGTATTTTTACTAGTACTGTACTGTAGTATTTGTACTAGTACTGTACTGTAGTATTTGTACTAGTACTAGTACTGTGGTATTTGTACTAGTACTGTACTGTGGTATTTGTACTAGTACTGTACTGTAGTATTTGTACTAGTACTGTACTGTAGTATTTGTACTAGTACTAGTACTGTAGTATTTGTACTAGTACTGTACTGTAGTATTTGTACTAGTATCGTAGTATTTGTACTAGTACTGTGCTGTGGTATTTGTACTAGTACTTTAGTATTTGTACAAGTACTGTACTGTAGTATTTGTACTAGTACTGTGGTATTTGTACTAGTACTGTACTGTAGTATTTGTACTAGTACTGTGGTATTTATACTAGCACTGTACTGTAGTATTTATACTAGTACTGTAGTATTTGTACTAGTTCTGTAGTATTTGTACTAGTACTGTACTGTAATATTTGTACTAGTACTGTAGTATTTGTACTAGTACTGTAGTATTTTATACCAGTACTGTACTGTGGTATTTGTACTAGTACTGTAGTATTTGTACTAGTACTGTAGTGTAGTATTTGTACTAGTACTGTACTGTAGTATTTGTACTAGTACTGTAGTATTTGTACTAGTACTGTACTGTAGTATTTGTACTAGTACTGTGGTATTTGTACTAGTACTGTACTGTAGTATTTGTACTAGTACTGTGGTATTTGTACTAGTACTGTAGTATTTGTACTAGTACTGTACTGTAGTATTTGTACTAGTACTGTGGTATTTGCACTAGTACTGTACTGTAGTATTTGTACTAGTACTGTGGTATTTGTACTAGCACTGTACTGTAGTATTTGTACTAGTACTGTGGTATTTGTACTAGTAATGTACTGTGGTATTTGTACTAGTACTGTAGTATTTGTACTAGTACTGTAGTGTAGTATTTGTACTAGTACTGTACTGTAGTATTTGTACTAGTACTGTAGTATTTGTACTAGTACTGTGGTATTTGCACTAGTACTGTACTGTAGTATTTGTACTAGTACTGTGGTATTTGTACTAGCACTGTACTGTAGTATTTGTACTAGTACTGTAGTATTTGTACTAGTACTGTACTGTAGTATTTCTACTAGTACTGTGGTATTTGTACTAGTACTGTAGTATTTGTACTAGTACTGTACTGTGGTATTTGTACTAGTGCAGTAGTATTTGTACTAGTACTGTACTGTAATATTTGTACTAGTACTGTGGTATTTGTACTAGTACTGTACTGTAGTATTTGTACTAGTACTGTGGTATTTGTACTAGTACTGTACTGTGGTATTTGTACTAGTACTGTAGTATTTGTACTAGTACTGTACTGTAGTATTTGTACTAGTACTGTACTGTGATATTTGTACTAGTACTGTACTGTGGTATTTGTACTAGTACTGTAGTATTTGTACTAGTACTGTAGTATTTGTACTATTACTGTACTGTGGTATTTTTACTAGTACTGTGGTATTTGTACTAGTACTAGTACTGTGGTATTTGTACTAGTAGTGTAGTATTTGTACTAGTACTGTGGTATTTTTACTAGTACTGTACTCTGGTATTTGTACTAGTACTGTTCTGTGGTATTTTTACTAGTACTGTACTGTAGTATTTGTACTAGTACTGTACTGTAGTATTTGTACTAGTACTAGTACTGTGGTATTTGTACTAGTACTGTACTGTGGTATTTGTACTAGTACTGTACTGTAGTATTTGTACTAGTACTGTACTGTAGTATTTGTACTAGTACTAGTACTGTAGTATTTGTACTAGTACTGTACTGTAGTATTTGTACTAGTACTGTAGTATTTGTACTAGTACTGTGCTGTGGTATTTGTACTAGTACTTTAGTATTTGTACAAGTACTGTACTGTAGTATTTGTACTAGTACTGTGGTATTTGTACTAGTACTGTACTGTAGTATTTGTACTAGTACTGTGGTATTTGTACTAGCACTGTACTGTAGTATTTATACTAGTACTGTAGTATTTGTACTAGTTCTGTAGTATTTGTACTAGTACTGTACTGTAATATTTGTACTAGTACTGTAGTATTTGTACTAGTACTGTAGTATTTTATACCAGTACTGTACTGTGGTATTTGTACTAGTACTGTAGTATTTGTACTAGTACTGTAGTGTAGTATTTGTACTAGTACTGTACTGTAGTATTTGTACTAGTACTGTAGTATTTGTACTAGTACTGTACTGTAGTATTTGTACTAGTACTGTGGTATTTGTACTAGTACTGTACTGTAGTATTTGTACTAGTACTGTGGTATTTGTACTAGTACTGTAGTATTTGTACTAGTACTGTACTGTAGTATTTGTACTAGTACTGTGGTATTTGCACTAGTACTGTACTGTAGTATTTGTACTAGTACTGTGATATTTGTACTAGCACTGTACTGTAGTATTTGTACTAGTACTGTGGTATTTGTACTAGTAATGTACTGTGGTATTTGTACTAGTACAGTAGTATTTGTACTAGTACTGTACTGTAATATTTGTACTAGTACTGTGGTATTTGTACTAGTACTGTACTGTAGTATTTGTACTAGTACTGTGGTATTTGTACTAGCACTGTACTGTAGTATTTGTACTAGTACTGTAGTATTTGTACTAGTACTGTACTATAGTATTTGTACTAGTACTGTGGTATTTGTACTAGTACTGTAGTATTTGTACTAGTACTGTAGTATTTGTATTAGTACTGTACTGTAGTATTTGTACTAGTACTGTAGTATTTGTACTAGTACTGTACTGTAGTATTTTACTAGTACTGTAGTATTTGTACTAGTACTGTACTGTAGTATTTGTACTAGTACTGTAGTATTTATACTAGTACTGTAGTATTTGTACTAGTACTGTACTGTAGTATTTGTACTAGTACTGTAGTATTTGTACTAGTACTTTACTGTAGTATTTTTACTAGTACTGTACTGTAGTATTTGTACTAGTACTGTAGTATTTGTACTAGTACTGTACTGTAGTATTTTTACTATTACTGTAATGTAGTATTTGTACTAGTACTGTACTGTAGTATTTGTACTAGTACTGTAGTATTTGTACTAGTACTGTACTGTAGTATTTTTACTAGTACTGTAATGTAGTATTTGTACTAGTACTGTACTGTAGTATTTGTACTAGTACTGTAGTATTTGTACTAGTACTGTACTGTAGTATTTTTACTAGTACTGTACTGTAGTATTTGTACTAGTACTGTAGTATTTGTACTAGTACTGTACTGTAGTATTTTTACTAGTACTGTAATGTAGTATTTGTACTAGTACTGTACTGTAGTATTTTTACTAGTACTGTAATGTAGTATTTGTACTAGTACTGTAGTATTTGTACTAGTACTGTACTGTAGTGTAGTGTAGTGTTTTTCATGTCCCACAGAGGGCGACATTCACAGTTGATCCCTTGAAGCATCGTTCACACAAACACTGAACACGTGAAACACACTTTTTGAGTTTTTTACTCTATAATAAAATATTAAGTTGATGAAAGTATTAAACATTATTCTCTTTGATCTGAAGGTTTGTGAGACATGACATTCTGGAAATGATTGAACCAAATGTGGTTCATGAAGATCAAATAAAAGCAGCATATTAGACAAATAAATATGAATATGGAATATGCAAATGAGACTGTGTTAGAGTTCATGTCTCACGCTGGGCGGGGCCGGGCGGGTCAGGGCGGGGCTCTGGAGCTCTGAGTTCTCTTTGACTCTGAGGCGTCCTGAGGTCCTGGGGTCCATAGGTCCTGGGGTCCTGAGGTCCTGGTGTCCTGAGGTCCTGAGGTCCTGGTGTCCTGAGGTCCTGGGGTCCTGGTGTCCTGAGGTCCTGGGGTCCTGGTGTCCTGGCGTCCTGAGGTCCTGAGGTCCTGAGGTCCTGGTGTACTGAGGTCCTGGTGTCCTGAGGTCCTGAGGTCCTGGGGTCCATAGGTCCTGGGGTCCTGAGGTCCTGGTGTCCTGAGGTCCTGAGGTCCTGGGGTCCTGAGGTCCTGAGGTCCTGAAGTCCTGGTGTCCTGAGGTCCTGAGGTCCTGGTGTCCTGAGGTCCTGAGGTCCTGGGGTCCTGGTGTCCTGAGGTCCTGGTGTCCTGAGGTCCTGAGGTCCTGGGGTCCTGAGGTCCTGGGCTCCTGGTGTCCTGAGGTCCTGAGGTCCTGGGGTCCTGAGGTCCTGGTGTCCTGAGGTCCTGGTGTCCTGAGGTCCTGGGGTCCTGAGTTCCTGAGGTCCTGGTGTCCTGAGGTCCTGGGGTCCTGGTGTCCTGAGGTCCTGGGGTCCTGGTGTCCTGGCGTCCTGAGGTCCTGAGGTCCTGGTGTCCTGAGGTCCTGGTGTCCTGAGGTCCTGGTGTCCTGGTGTCCTGAGGTCCTGGTGTCCTGAGGTCCTGAGGTCCTGAGGTCCTGAGGTCCTGGTGTCCTGAGGTCCTGGTGTCCTGAGGTCCTGGTGTCCTGGTGTCCTGAGGTCCTGAGGTCCTGGTGTCCTGAGGTCCTGAGGTCCTGAGGTCCTGAGGTCCTGGTGTCCTGAGGTCCTGGTGTCCTGAGGTCCTGAGGTCCTGAGGTCCTGGTGTCCTGGTGTCCTGAGGTCCTGAGGTCCTGGTGTCCTGAGGTCCTGATGTCCTGAGGTCCTGAGGTCCTGAGGTCCTTGGGTCCTGAGGTCCTGGTGTCCTGGTGTCCTGAGGTCCTGAGGTCCTGAGGTCCTGAGGTCCTGGTGTCCTGAGGTCCTGAGGTCCTGAGGTCCTGGTGTCCTGAGGTCCTGAGGTCCTGAGGTCCTGAGGTCCTGGTGTCCTGAGGTCCTGGTGTCCTGAGGTCCTGAGGTCCTGAGGTCCTGGTGTCCTGGTGTCCTGAGGTCCTGAGGTCCTGGTGTCCTGAGGTCCTGATGTCCTGAGGTCCTGAGGTCCTTGGGTCCTGAGGTCCTGGTGTCCTGGTGTCCTGAGGTCCTGAGGTCCTGAGGTCCTGAGGTCCTTGGGTCCTGAGGTCCTGAGGTCCTGGTGTCCTGAGGTCCTGGTGTCTTGGTGTCCTGAGGTCCTGGGGTCCTGGTGTCCTGAGGTCTTGAGGTCCTGAGGTCCTGGTGTCCTGAGGTCCTGGTGTCCTGGGGTCCTGAGGTTCTGAGGTCCTGGTGTCCTGGGGTCCTGGTGTCCTGAGGTCCTGAGGTCCTGGTGTCCTGAGGTCCTGGTGTCCTGAGGTCCTGGGGTCCTGGTGTCCTGAGGTCCTGAGGTCCTGAGGTCCTGGTGTCCTGGGGTCCTGGCGTCCTGACGTCCTGAGGTCCTGGTGTCCTGAGGTCCTGGTGTCCTGAGGTCCTGAGGTCCTGGTGTCCTGAGGTCCTGGTGTCCTGAGGTCCTGAGGTCCTGGTGTCCTGAGGTCCTGGGGTCCTGGGGTCCTGAGGTCCTGAGGTCCTGAGGTCCTGAGGTCCTGGTGTCCTGAGGTCCTGGTGTCCTGAGGTCCTGGGGTCCTGGTGTCCTGAGGTCCTGAGGTCCTGAGGTCCTGGTGTCCTGAGGTCCTGGCGTCCTGACGTCCTGAGGTCCTGGTGTCCTGAGGTCCTGGTGTCCTGAGGTCCTGAGGTCCTGAGGTCCTGGTGTCCTGAGGTCCTGGTGTCCTGAGGTCCTGAGGTCCTGGTGTCCTGAGGTCCTGGGGTCCTGGGGTCCTGAGGTCGTGAGGTCCTGAGGTCCTGAGGTCCTGAGGTCCTGGGGTCCTGAGGTCCTGAGGTCCTGGGGTCCTGGGGTCCTGGTGTCCTGAGGTCTTGAGGTCCTAAGGTTCTGGGGTCCTGAGGTCCTGGGGTCCTGAGGTCCTGGCGTCCTGAGGTCCTGGTGTCCTGAGGTCCTGGTGTCCTGAGGTCCTGGGGTCCTGGGGTCGTGAGGTCGTGAGGTCCTGAGGTCCTGGGGTCCTGAGGTCCTGAGGTCCTGGGGTCCTGAGGTCCTGAGGTCCTGACGTCCTGAGGTCCTGGTGTCCTGAGGTCCTGAGGTCTTCTGCACAAACTATTTGTGTAAAACTATATTTGGATTCTTACAGCTTTAAATGTGGTTCTTCTGCCTGGTTCTTCTGCCTGGTTCTTCTGCCTGGTTCTTCTGCCTGGTTCTTCTGCCTGGTTCTTAACGTCCCTTGTGTTGCAGCGGTGACGGACCAGGCCGGGAACTTCTTCTTTAATGGCGCCTACAGAGTGGACAGTCCCCAGAACTTTCACGCCGCAGGAACCGTCTTCAAGTACCGGCGCCCGATGGACGTGTACGAGACGGGCATCGAGTACATCGTGGCCAAAGGGCCCCTGGATCAGGCCGTCAACATCCTGGTGAGTTCAGAGGCCCTCAAGAGGCCCTCAGCATGGCACCACAGAGGCCCTCAGCATGGCACCACAGAGGCCCTCAAGAGGCCCTCAGCATGGCACCACAGAGGCCCTCAAGAGGCCCTCAGCATGGCACCACAGAGGCCCTCAGCATGGCAGCACAGAGGCTCTCAAGAGGCCCTCAGCGTGGCACCACAGAGGCCCTCAGCATGGCACCACAGAGGCCCTCAGCATGGCACCACAGAGGCCCTCAAGAGGCCCTCAGCGTGGCACCACAGAGGCCCTCAGCATGGCACCACAGAGGCCCTCAAGAGGCCCTCAGCATGGCACCACAGAGGCCCTCAAGAGGCCCTCAAGAGGCCCTCAGCGTGGCACCACAGAGGCCCTCAAGAGGCAGCGCCTCATATTTAGTCGTTGAAAATGTTGGATTTGAAATGAGATGTTGTTTTACAGAACAAACATTTATGATGATGATGGATTTATTCAGTCAATAATAATAAAAACAAAAATCTACCTTTGAAATGTTTTAATTTGCATAAACTAAATACAATAATTCAAAGTTATTTGTGAAAGTGTAAAACATTCAGATCTAATCTTCAGCCGTCCAAATCAATAAAGTCATAGAAAGTGTCTGATGCCCTCCCCGTGCCCCTGATGCCCTCCCTGTGCCCCTGATGCCCTCCCTGTGCCCCTGATGCCCTCCCCGTGCCCCTGATGCCCTCCCCGTGCCCCTGTGCCCCTCCCCGTGCCCCTGATGCCCTCCCCGTGCCCCTGATGCCCTCCCTGTGCCCCTGATGCCCTCCCCGTGCCCCTGATGCCCTCCCCGTGCCCCTGATGCCCTCCCCGTGCCCCTGATGCCCTCCCCGTGCCCCTGATGCCCTCCCTGTGCCCCTGATGCCCTCCCTGTGCCCCTGATGCCCTCCCCGTGCCCCTGATGCCCTCCCCGTGCCCCTGATGCCCTCCCCGTGCCCCTGATGCCCTCCCCGTGCCCCTGATGCCCTCCCTGTGCCCCTGATGCCCTCCCCGTGCCCCTGATGCCCTCCCCGTGCCCCTGATGCCCTCCCCGTGCCCCTGATGCCCTCCCCGTGCCCCTGATGCCCTCCCTGTGCCCCTGATGCCCTCCCCGTGCCCCTGATGCCCTCCCCGTGCCCCTGATGCCCTCCCTGTGCCCCTGATGCCCTCCCCGTGCCCCTGATGCCCTCCCCGTGCCCCTGATGCCCTCCCTGTGCCCCTGTGCCCCTGATGCCCTCCCTGTGCCCCTGATGCCCTCCCCGTGCCCCTGATGCCCTCCCCGTGCCCCTGATGCCCTCCCCGTGCCCTGCAGGTGTGGAATCAGAACGGGCGCTCTCCGTACGTCACATACGAGTACACGGTGCTGAGGGCGGCGCTGCCCCCGGTGCCGGCTCCGCCTCTTTACACCGGAGCAGACGCTTCAATGGAGGAAGAGGCTCTGCACAACAGCACACACCACCACCAGGGGGCGCTGCAGCCCACAGGAGGAGCACAGGCTGAGACCAATGAGGTGTACGAGGAGGCGGAGTCTGTGGACTGTGACCAGGACAACGACACAGGTGTGTGTGTGTGTGTGTGTGTGTGTGTATCATGTGTGTGTGTGTGTGTGTGTGTGTGTGTGTGTGTATCATGTGTGTGTGTGTGTGTGTGTGTGTATCATGTGTGTGTGTGTGTGTGTATCATGTGTGTGTGTGTGTGTGTGTGTGTGTGTGTGTGTATCATGTGTGTGTGTGTGTGTGTGTGTGTATCATGTGTGTGTGTGTGTGTGTATCATGTGTGTGTGTGTGTGTGTGTGTGTGTGTGTGTATCATGTGTGTGTGTGTGTGTCTTGAGCTGATGCATGTTTGATGAGCTTTAGAAAGTCAGATCAAAAATTCAGAGCTCTGTTTTTACCTCAGTCTAATGGACACACACATGATACACACACATGATACACACACGTGATACACACACGTGATACACACACATGATACACACACATGATACACACACATGATACACACACGTGATACACACACATGATACACACACGTGATACACACGTGATACACACACATGATACACACACATGATACACACACGTGATACACACACATGATACACACACGTGATACACACACATGATACACACACGTGATACACACACATGATACACACACATGATACACACACATGATACACACACATGATACACACACATGATACACACACATGATACACACACGTGATACACACACATGATACACACACATGATACACACACATGATACACACACATGATACACACACATGATACACACACGTGATACACACACATGATACACACACGTGATACACACGTGATACACACACATGATACACACACATGATACACACACGTGATACACACACATGATACACACACATGATACACACACGTGATACACACACATGATACACACACGTGATACACACACGTGATACACACACATGATGCACACACATGATACACACACGTGATACACACACGTGATACACAAACATGATGGACACACATGATACACACACGTGATATACACACATGATACACACACGTGATACACACATGATACACACACGTGATATACACACATGATACACACACATGATACACACACATGATACACACACGTGATACACACGTGATACACACACATGATACACACACATGATACACACACGTGATATACACACATGATACACACACGTGATACACACATGATACACACACATGATACACACACATGATACACACACGTGATATACACACATGATACACACACGTGATACACACATGATACACACACATGATACACACACGTGATACACACACGTGATACACACACATGATACACACACATGATACACACACGTGATACACACACGTGATACACACACATGATACACACACGTGATACACACACATGATACACACACATGATACACACACGTGATACACACACGTGATACACACACATGATACACACACATGATACACACACGTGATACACACACGTGATACACACACATGATACACACACGTGATACACACACGTGATACACACGTGATACACACACATGATACACACACATGATACACACACGTGATACACACACGTGATATACACACGTGATATACACACATGATACACACACATGATACACACACGTGATACACACACGTGATACACACGTGATACACACACATGATACACACACGTGATACACACACGTGATACACACGTGATACACACACATGATACACACACATGATACACACACGTGATACACACACGTGATACACACACATGATACACACACATGATACACACACGTGATACACACACGTGATACACACACGTGATACACACGTGATACACACACATGATACACACATGATACACACGTGATACACACACATGATACACACACATGATACACACACGTGATACACACACATGATACACACGTGATACACACACATGATACACACAGGTGATACACACATGATACACACACATGATACACACACGTGATACACACACGTGATACACACGTGATACACACACATGATACACACACATGATACACACACGTGATACACACACATGATACACACACATGATACACACACGTGATACACACGTGATACACACACATGATACCACACATGATACACCCACGTGATACACACACATGATACACACACATGATACACACAGGTGATACACACACATGATACACACACGTGATACACACACATGATACACACACGTGATACACACAGGTGATACACACACATGATACACACATGATACACACACACACACACACACACACACACATGATACACACACATGATACACACACGTGATATACACACATGATACACACACATGATACACACACATGATACACACACGTGATACACACGTGATACACACAACTGATACACACACATGATACACACACGTGATATACACACATGATACACACACGTGATATACACACATGATACACACACATGATACACACACATGATACACACACGTGATACACACGTGATACACACACATGATACACACACATGATACACACACGTGATATACACACATGATACACACACGTGATACACACATGATACACACACATGATACACACACATGATACACACACATGATACACACACATGATACACAGACATGATACACACACGTGATACACACACATGATACACACACGTGATACACACACGTGATACACACACGTGATACACACACGTGATACACACATGATACACACACATGATACACACACGTGATACACACACGTGATACACACACGTGATACACACACATGATACACACACGTGATACACACATGATACACACACATGATACACACACGTGATACACACACGTGATACACACACATGATACACACACGTGATACACACACGTGATACACACACGTGATACACACACGTGATACACACACGTGATATACACACATGATACACACACATGATACACACACGTGATACACACACGTGATACACACGTGATACACACACATGATACACACACATGATACACACACGTGATACACACACATGATACACACACATGATACACACACGTGATACACACACGTGATACACACGTGATACACACACATGATACACACACATGATACACACAGGTGATACACACACATGATACACACACGTGATACACACACGTGATAAACACACGTGATACACACACACACACACACACATGATACACACACATGATACACACACATGATACACACACGTGATATACACACATGATACACACATGATACACACACATGATACACACACGTGATACACACGTGATACACACACATGATACACACACATGATACACACACGTGATATACACACATGATACACACACATGATACACACACGTGATACACACACATGATACACACACATGATACACACACGTGATACACACACGTGATACACACATGATACACACACATGATACACACACGTGATACACACACGTGATACACACACGTGATACACACACGTGATACACACACATGATACACACACGTGATACACACACACATGATACACACACATGATACACACACATGATACACACACATGATACACACACGTGATACACACACGTGATATACACACATGATACACACACGTGATACACACATGATACACACGTGATACACACACATGATACACACACGTGATACACACACGTGATACACACACATGATACACACACATGATACACACACGTGATACACACACGTGATACACACACATGATACACACACATGATACACACACATGATACACACACATGATACACACACGTGATACACACGTGATACACACACATGATACACACACATGATACACACACATGATACACACACGTGATACACACAGGTGATACACACACATGATACACACACGTGATACACACACGTGATACACACACATGATACACACACATGATACACACACATACACACGTGATACACACACATGATACACACACATGATACAAACACGTGATACACACACGTGATACACACACATGATACACACACGTGATACACACACATGATACACACACGTGATACACACGTGATACACACACATGATACACACACATGATACACACACATGATACACACACATACACACGTGATACACACACATGATACACACACATGATACAAACAAGTGATACACACGTGATACACACACGTGATACACACACGTGATACACACACATGATACACACACATGATACACACACGTGATACACACACATGATACA
>NW_027316278.1:2069407-2089407 GCF_026437365.1 Eucyclogobius newberryi | reverse complement strand
GTCTCCTAAAGGCCTCCTCAGAGTCTCCTGAAGGCCTCCTGAAGACCTCCTGAAGGCCTCCCTAAGGCCTCCCCAGAGCTTCCTGAAGGCCTCCTCAGAGTCTCCTAAAGGCCTCCTCAGAACCTCCTAAAGGCCTCCTCAGAGTCTCCTATAGGCCTCCTCAGAGCCTCCTGAAGGCCTTCTGAAGGCCTCCTAAAGGCCTCCTCAGAGCCTCCTGAAGGCCTCCTCAGAGTCTCCTAAAGGCCTCCTCAGAGCCTCCTGAAAGCCTCCTCAGAGTCTCCTGAAGGCCTCCTGAAGGCTTCACCAGAGTCTCCTGAAGGCCTCCTGAAGGCCTCCTCAGAGTCTCCAGACGGGCTCCTCAGAGTCTCCTGAAGGCCTCCTGAAGGCCTCCTGAAGGCTTCACCAGAGTCTCCTGAAGGCCTCCTGAAGGCCTCCTCAGAGTCTCCTGACGGGCTCCTCAGAGTCTCCTGAAGGCCTCCTGAAGGCCTCCTGAAGGCTTCACCAGAGTCTCCTGAAGGCCTCCTGAAGGCCTCCTCAGAGTCTCCAGACGGGCTCCTCAGAGTCTCCTGAAGGCCTCCTGAAGGCCTCCTGAAGGCTTCACCAGAGTCTCCTGAAGGCCTCCTGAAGGCCTCCTCAGAGTCTCCTGACGGGCTCCTCAGAGTCTCCTGAAGGCCTCCTCAGAGTCTCCTGAAGGCCTCCTCAGAGTCTCCTGACGGGCTCCTCAGAGTCTCCTGAAGGCCTCCTGAAGGCTTCATCAGAGTCTCCTGAAGGCCTCACCAGAGTCTCCTGAAGGCCTCCTGAAGGCTTCATCAGAGTCTCCTGAAGGCCTCCTCAGAGTCTCCTGAAGGCCTCACCAGAGTCTCCTGAAGGCCTCCTCAGAGTCTCCTGAAGGCCTCACCAGAGTCTCCTGAAGGCCTCCTGACGGGCTCCTCAGAGTCTCCTGAAGGCCTCCTCAGAGTCTCCTGAAGGCCTCCTCAGAGTCTCCTGAAGGCCTCACCAGAGTCTCCTGAAGGCCTCCTGAAGGCCTCCTGAAGGCTTCATCAGAGTCTCCTGAAGGCCTCACCAGAGTCTCCTGAAGGCCTCCTGAAGGCCTCCTGAAGGCCTCCTCAGAGTCGACTGACGGCGTCCTGAAGGTTTTCCTAAAGATCTCCTTTATTGTTTGTGCTGATGTCCTTGTTGAGTTGCAGGTGGGAGGCGAGCAGCTGGAGCGAGTGCTCGCGCACTTGTGGAGAGGGCTTTCAGTTCCGGCAGGTGCGCTGCTGGAAGATGCTGTCTCCGGGTTTGGACAGCTCTGTTTACAGCGACCTGTGCATGGAGGCGGAGCTAGAGCGCCCCCCAGAGAGGAGGAGCTGTAAGAGTCCCGCCTGCGGGCCACAGTGGGAGGTGGCAGAGTGGAGCGAGGTTTGTGGGGTCCAATCAAACTAAAGAGCCACATAGTGAGACTAAAGAGCCACATAGTGAGACTAAAGAGCCACATAGTGAGACTAAAGAGCCACATAGTGAGACTAAAGAGCCACATAGTGAGACTAAAGAGCCACATAGTGAGACTAAAGAGCCACATAGTGAGATTAAAGAGAGCCACATAGTGAGATTAAAGAGAGCCACATAGTGAGACTAAAGAGAGCCACATAGTGAGACTAAAGAGCCACATAGTGGGACTAAAGAGCCACATAGTGGGACTAAAGAGCCACATAGTGAGACTAAAGAGAGCCACATAGTGAGACTAAAGAGCCACATAGTGAGACTAAAGAGCCACATAGTGGGACTAAAGAGCCACATAGTGAGACTAAAGAGCCACATAGTGAGACTAAAGAGCCACATAGTGAGACTAAAGAGCCACATAGTGAGACTAAAGAGCCACATAGTGAGACTAAAGAGCCACTGCAGCAGAGGCTCTCACACGTCAGACACTAGAGTTCAGGACCACAGAGCGTCGTGCAGCTTCATCTTAAAGACACAAAACACTCGATCAAAGACAGAGAAGATTCTGAGCAGGACAAAAGATGAAGAGAAAGACTTAAAGAGACAAACTGTTCAAAAAGAGAGAGAATCCTCTTTAAAGTGAAGATACACAAAGTCTAGACCTTGTGTATCTTGATGTCTTAGTGGTTAAAGGCCTTCACTGTCGCACTGTCGGAGCTTTGACCCGCTCAGGTGGTCTTTGTTCTGCTCATGGACTCTTTGTGGTTGCAGTGTCCGGCAAAGTGCGGCCGCAGAGGTCAGGTGACCAGAGACGTGCGCTGCTCTGACGAGAGCAGGTCATGTGACTCCTCCAGCCGACCACCAAGTGTGAAGAACTGCACCGGCCCCTCGTGCGAGCGGCTGTGGACGGTGTCCGAGTGGGGCCCGGTCTGTCACTCTACACACTCAAACTGGCACATTCACATGGTCTTAGTGCCCGTAGGCCCCACAGGTTCCATCAGGACGGCAGTGTATGTGTGACAACGCTGACCACAGGGACATGCCCCTTCAAATGTCCCTGTAAATTACCCTTTAAGAGCCCCTTTAAGTGCCCCTTTAAGTGACCCTTTAATTGCCCCTTTAAGTGACCCTTTAATTGCCCCTTTAAGTGCCCCTTTAAGTGACCCTTTAAATGCCACTTTAAGTGACCCTTTAATTGCCACTTTAAGTGACCCTTTAATTGCCACTTTAAATGCCCCTTTAAGTGCCCTGACCCGGCGAGTCTGATTAGAAACTGTGATGTTTTAAGGCAAATTTCGGCATACTTATACTTATGAGTACAAATATATTTACTCTGTGACTCTCAGTGCTCGTACATAAGTATATGTACATGTACTCTGTGTTCTCAATGCATGTAGATGTATAAGTATAAGTACATGTACTCTGTGTTCTCAATGCGTGTACATGTATAAGTACATGTACTCTGTGTTCTCAGTGCATGTACATGTATAAGTATAAGTACATGTACTCTGTGTTCTCAGTGCTTGTACATGTATAAGTATAAGTACATGTACTCTGTGTTCTCAGTGCATGTACATGTATAAGTATAAGTACATGTACTCTGTGTTCTCAGTGCATGTACATGTATAAGTATAAGTACATGTACTCTGTGTTCTCAGTGCATGTACATGTATAAGTATAAGTACATGTACTCTGTGTTCTCAGTGCGCGTACGTGTATAAGTATAAGTACATGTACTCTGTGTTCTCAGTGCGTGTACGTGTATAAGTATAAGTACATGTACTCTGTGTTCTCAGTGCGTGTACATGTATAAGTATAAGTACATGTACTCTGTGTTCTCAGTGCGTGTACGTGTATAAGTATAAGTACATGTACTCTGTGTTCTCAGTGCGTGTACATGTATAAGTATAAGTACATGTACTCTGTGTAGTGCTCGGGCGGCTGTGGCGAGGGCAGAACTGTGCGTCACGTTTACTGTAAGGCTCCTGAGGGCCGAGTCGTCCCCGAGAGCCAGTGTCCAGCTGAGTCCAAGCCACTGTCCATCCAGCCGTGTGGAGAGAGGGACTGCGCCCCCCACTGGCTGGCACAGGAATGGGAACGGGTACGAAGAGTAACCACCAAAGGAAACGACCATTATGTTTCTGACATCGCAATAGAATGTAGTGTCATGTGACTATCTCCCCCTCCCCCTCTCCCTCCCCCCTCTCCCCCCCTCCCCCCTCAGTGTAACACAACCTGTGGTCGGGGGGTCAAACACAGGGTGGTCCTCTGCGTGGGCATCAGTTCAGGAAAGATCCAGGTTCACGATGACGAGGCCTGTGATCTCAAGGTCAAACCTGAGGACGAGGGAACCTGCTTCGAACGGCCCTGCTTCAAATGGTACTCCACCCCCTGGTCAGAGGTCAGTACTGCGCTCAGGTCCAGTCCCATTAAACTCTTAATATTCCTTTTTTGGCAGTGACATGTGACACATGTGGTGTTGTGTGTTGCGTGTTGTGTTGTGTGTTGTGTTGTGTTGTGTTGTGTTGTGTGTGTGTTGCAGTGCACAAAGACGTGTGGTGTTGGTGTGCGTATGAGGGATGTGAAGTGTTATCAGGACAGAGAGCTGGTCAGAGGCTGTGACCCTCTGAACAAACCTGTGTCCAAACAGACCTGCACTCTCCAGAACTGCCCCACAGAGCCTCCAGGTAACACACACACACACACACACACACACAGAAACACAGACGCACGCGCACACACACACACACACAGACACACACACACACACACAAGCACACACAGACACACAGACACAGACACACACACACACACACACAGACACACAAACACACACACACACACACACACACACACACACAGGCATACAGACACACAAACACACACAGACACACACACACACACACAGACACACACAGACACACACACACACACACACACACAGACACACACAGACACACACACATGTGTGATGGAAAAAGCTTTTGTCCAACGTTCAAAGTGTGAAGTTTCTGCTCCTGCAGAGATGTCATAAATCTCCAGTGCCATGGTACAACCTCACTCCCGCTTTGCTGTTACCATAGCAACATTCAGAGGTAATCTGCAGGTCCCTACATAGGATTGATTGACATAAGGAGGGAAATGAACCCTAGGGGGCGCCAGTATACCAGAATGGACTATTTCTTTATCTTCAGTAAAGACAGATCTAAACTGAAGCATATTTAGACTCTCAGACCTCAGAGACCTCAGAGACCTCAGAGACCTCAGAGATCCTGCTCTACATTTGTAGATTTGGAGGAAAGATTTAAAAACACAGTTGGAGGTTCAATGTAGCTGCTTCATGAAACAAAATGTACTTAAACATTAAGACTGATCTTGAGGAACATGAGACTCCGCCTTCTTTGGGACGCTTCCAAAGCAGTCTTGAGAGGACACATTATAGACATAGCCTCAGAGTGGTATAAAGCTCTAAAGACACACCTGAGGGGCCTTCATGTCCCTGAAGGAGCGACTGGACTGTGCCTCATAGAGACTATTTCTACTCTGAATGTGACTATCGTTTATTCACCTCAATTATGTCCAAAAGAACGGAACAAATCCTCCCAAACTGAATCCACAAAGACACAAGAGGACATAAGACCATCTTTACACACAAAGAGACACACACAAGAGGACATAAGACCATCTTTACACACAATGAGACACACACAAGACGACATAAGACCATCTTTACACACAATGAGACACACACAAGAGGACATAAGACCATCTTTACACACAATGAGACACACACAAGAGGACATAAGACCATCTTTACACACAATGAGACACACACAAGACGACATAAGACCATCTTTACACACAATGAGACACACACAAGACGACATAAGACCATCTTTACACACAATGAGACACACACAAGAGGACATAAGACCATCTTTACACACAATGAGACACACACAAGACGACATAAGACCATCTTTACACACAATGAGACACACACAAGACGACATAAGACCATCTTTACACACAATGACACACACAAGAGGACATAAGACCATCTTTACACACAATGAGACACACAAACACAACTAAACAAAGATGGAAGAATAAGTCTGGACTTATTTATTTAAAGTGATGAGCAAATTTAAAATGGATGATTTAATTATAAAACATATTGAGGCTCTTTACGATGGTCCAACATCAAGACTTAAAATCACTGGTCACATGACAGACTCTGGACAGAGGGGTCAGACAGGGCTGTGCCTGGTCAGGTGAACAGGTGTGAGGAGGAAGCTCCTCCCAGCACAGACAGGAGTGACGGTGGAACTGAAGGAGAGACTGTAACTCTTCTGACACCATCTCAGCTCCTCGTGGTGACACACATTTGTCCCTTGTGTCTTTCAGACGAGAACTGCCAGGACCGGCCGTCCACAAACTGTCTTCTGGCTCTGAAAGTGAATTTGTGCAGTCACTGGTACTACAGCAAAGCCTGCTGCCACTCCTGCCGCGCCCTCAGACCTCCAGCCTCGTAGTCCAGCACCCACGGGAGTGGCACACTGGGAGTGGCACACACCGGGAGTGGCACACCGGGAGTGGCACACCGGGAGTGGCACACACCGGGAGTGGCACACCGGGAGTGGCACACACCGGGAGTGGCACACACCGGGAGTGGCACACCGGGAGTGGCACACACCGGGAGTGGCACACCGGGAGTGGCACACACCGGGAGTGGCACACACCGGGAGTGGCACACCGGGAGTGGCACACACCGGGAGTGGCACACCGGGAGTGGCACACCGGGAGTGGCACACACCGGGAGTGGCACACCGGGAGTGGCACACACCGGGAGTGGCACACCGGGAGTGGCACACACCGGGAGTGGCACACACCGGGAGTGGCACACACCGGGAGTGGCACACACCGGGAGTGGCACACACCGGGAGTGGCACACCGGGAGTGGCACACACCGGGAGTGGCACACACCGGGAGTGGCACACCGGGAGTGGCACACCGGGAGTGGCACACACCGGGAGTGGCACACCGGGAGTGGCACACACCGGGAGTGGCACACACCGGGAGTGGCACACACCGGGAGTGGCACACACCGGGAGTGGCACACACCGGGAGTGGCACACCGGGAGTGGTAGTAACGCACAACACGACACAGATGGCGTCACTGGCCGTTTTTACATTCAAGTCTTTGGAAAATGTGAAACTTTATTTCTTTTGCACATTTTACACACAAAGTCGTTTCTAAAGTTCCAAACACTGAGATATCAAATCTACCAATCAACGTAACAAATGAAACCATAAAATACAATTAATAAAACATGATCAAATTAGTTGAATAGAATCTATCAAAGACCAGAGAATAAAGGTGAATAAGCTGTGTATAAGTTTATGTAACTGTAGATGTCATAATCAATGTCCTGGAAAATACTTTAAAGCAAAGTGGGAACCTTGACAATACTGCACGTGGCCACTAGAGGCGCTTGTATGTCTTTTTACTGAAATTATTTATTGTCTGTTAGAGAAAAATTAAGTTAAATTATTCTCCACGTCTGCTGCATCTGAGGACGTTCTTCTGGTGCGTCTGTTATTTAAAGAAGGACGAGCAGTATTTATTCGTTTTAGCAGATTTGTGACACTTCCTGACACTTGAATCAGGTTCAGACGTTTCTTTTGGACTTGTGCAGGTTTTTCTGTGCTGTGACTTTCTGATGTTTAATAAAACTTTAACTTTATCCACACGGACAAGTCTGCTTTCCTTGTTTCATTTGGGCTCGGCACTGTCCATGCTCCTCCCACAGAGACAAGCTCCTCCCACAGAGACATGCTCCTCCCACAGACACATGCTCCTCCCACAGAGACATGCTCCTCCCACAGAGCCTCATTTATAACACTTTTAAGGCCAAATTTGAATTTTTTTGCCAATTTTCAGTCAGATCTAATTTCTACTCTGAGTAAGCCCCGCCCACCAGGCGTATAATAGCCGGGTCTGTTTTTGTTGACACTGTAAACATTTCTCATTGGCCAACAGTGTCTCGCCTTCATTTACAATATAAATAACACTGGCCCAAGGACAGTGCCTTGAGGGACTCCCATAGGATTCACAGTATTTTACACTTTATAGTTTTATTGACCTGTTTTGTAAAATATACAACCACAAACAAAGTCATGTTTTTGGTTTGAAAATGTTTATTAATATTATAATTTCACATAGACAGAATATTAGTGCTAATGTGGCAAAAGGTGATTCATTGGTTTTAGACTGCTCTAGAAAAGCCCTTTTATTCAAATGCAACACATTTTCTTCAAAAGCACAACTTTGACTTTACTGAAACACAAGTGCCAACAACAACAACAACAACAACAACAAAACAGAGAAAAATGTCCTAAATAATCCAATACAAATGCTTGAAATATGAAAGATGTGTTTCTGTCTCGTTCCTTTAAAACACTGGGATTATGTCATGTTTCCATATCGAAGTATCCGAATACTCAAGAGACGTTTCTCTCTGTATGGAGCTACAGCCCATCCCTGACCCAGGACCCATGACCCATGACCCATGTCCCATGTCCCATGACCCATGACCCATGTCCCATGACCCATGACCCATGTCCCATGACCCATGACACATGACCCATGACACATGACCCATGACCCATGACACATGTCCCATGACACATGACCCATGACACATGACCCATGACACATGACCCATGACCCATGACACATGTCCCATGTCCCATGACCCATGACACATGACCCATGACCCATGACACATGTCCCATGTCCCATGACCCATGACACATGACCCATGTCCCATGACCCATGACCCATGACCCATGTCCCATGACCCATGACCCATGACACATGACCCATGACACATGACCCATGACCCATGACACATGTCCCATGTCCCATGACCCATGACACATGACCCATGTCCCATGACCCATGACCCATGACCCATGTCCCATGACCCATGACCCATGACACATGACCCATGACACATGACCCATGACCCATGACACATGTCCCATGACCCATGACCCATGTCCCATGTCCCATGTCCCATGTCCCATGACCCATGACACATGACCCATGTCCCATGACCCATGACCCATGTCCCATGACCCATGACCCATGTCCCATGACCCATGACACATGACCCATGACACATGACCCATGACCCATGACACATGTCCCATGACACATGACCCATGACACATGACCCATGACCCATGACACATGTCCCATGTCCCATGACCCATGACACATGACCCATGTCCCATGACCCATGACCCATGACCCATGTCCCATGACCCATGACCCATGACACATGACCCATGACACATGACCCATGACCCATGACACATGTCCCATGTCCCATGACCCATGACACATGACCCATGTCCCATGACCCATGACCCATGACACATGACCCATGACACATGACCCATGACCCATGACACATGACCCATGACACATGACCCATGACACATGACCCATGTCCCATGACCCATGACCCATGACACATGACCCATGACACATGACCCATGACCCATGACACATGACCCATGACACATGACCCATGACCCATGACACATGACCCATGACACATGACACATGACACATGACCCATGTCCCATGACCCATGACCCATGACACATGACCCATGACACATGACCCATGACCCATGACACATGACCCATGACACATGACCCATGACCCATGACACATGACCCATGACACATGACACATGACCCATGTCCCATGACCCATGACCCATGACACATGACCCATGACCCATGACGCATGACCCATGACACATGACCCATGACACATGACCCATGACCCATGACACATGACACATGACCCATGACCCATGACACATGACCCATGACACATGACACATGACCCATGACCCATGACACATGACCCATGACCCATGACACATGACCCATGACACATGACACATGACACATGACCCATGACACATGACCCATGACCCATGACACATGACCCATGACACATGACCCATGACACATGACCCATGACACATGACACATGACACATGACCCATGACACATGACCCATGACCCATGACCCATGACACATGACACATGACCCATGACCCATGACACATGACCCATGACACATGACACATGACCCATGACCCATGACACATGACCCATGACACATGACCCATGACACATGACCCATGACCCATGACACATGACCCATGACCCATGACCCATGACACATGACCCATGACCCATGACCCATGACCCATGACACATGACACATGACCCATGACCCATGACACATGACCCATGACACATGACACATGACACATGACCCATGACCCATGACCCATGACCCATGACCCATGACCCATGACCAATGACCCATGACACATGACCCATGACACATGACACATGACACATGACCCATGACCCATGACACATGACACATGACACATGACACATGACCCATGACACATGACACATGACACATGACACATGACCCATGACACATGACCCATGACACATGACACATGACACAAACCTGACCTGTCCCATTTTCAAGCCCTGCTGTGGGTTAGCTTCACCCTCATTTGACCCTAAACTCTTGTTGGTCCAAACGATGAGCGGCTGAACTCAAACTGAAGGCGCTCGTCACGTCTGCTGCTGGTTTTACAGATACAATTCCACTTCTTTTGTGCAATCGTGGGAAGGTGAAAATTAATTTTGTGAATACAAATCAGCCGTATCGTGATAATATTTCAGGGACAAAAAAAATGTGCTTTTAAACTTCTTTTCACAGGTCAGCGGGGAATGGAAGAACAGTGCACAACCCTTTTGTTAGTTTATATTGCATAAATACGTCATGAGAAGAGACTAGTCTGCTTCAGTCCTGAAAGAGTCCCTCACCCCCCGCGGTGAAGTGTACGACCTGACGCTGGCTCATCTCTCTCATGGTCAGCAGCTGTACTTTGTTTATGACGGTTCTTTTCTTCAGACGTCGGTGCTGACGCTGTGGTGGCTCATCTCTCTCATGGTCAGCAGCTGTAGTTTGCGGTAAAGCGTGCTGATGTCCAGCGGCAGCTCCACGTGGTGCTGTTGGAAGGAGCGGTAGCACAGGTTGCGCCCGTCCCAGGAGCAGGTCGGGCGCTGGAGACAGAAGGGCACCGGACGCGTGCACGTGGGACAGTAGTGTGCACGGTGGCACGTGGGCGGGGCCACAGGAGGAGGCGGAGTGCAGCAGCTCGGCCCATTGGCCTCCGTCAGGAACGTGGGCGGGTACGAGTCGGGCGTGCTGTGGCGATAGTCGTCGTTTCCGCAGTGACACTCGGGCCCGTTGCTATGGCAGTCCGGTGTGTTGCTATGGGGGAAGTCATGCTCTGGGAAACGGCGACACTCTGGACCGTTACTGCGGCGCTCGGGCTCGCTGCGCCTGTCGTGTTCACTCCTGTGGTCCGGCTCGCTGCGCCTGTCAGGCTCGCTGCGCCTGTCGTGCTCGCTGCGCCTGTCGGGCTCGCTGCGCCTGTCTTGCTCACCGTGCAGGTCCGGCGTAGGAGGAGTGGGCGGAGCTGACAGAGCTAAGGGGCGGGTCATGGTGCTGAACTCCGCCTCCCCGTCATTGTCTGCCTTCTCTGACTCCTCCTTCTTACAGCAGTAGTACTGCGACAAGGAAACACACAGAGTTACGACATTCAGTAACATTTTGTGACCAGTTTACCCGACTTTCTGAAACACCAGCAAGAAACACAAACGCAAGTACAAAATGTGCTTTGCTGTGATTGGACCGGTGCCTGTCGCGGCGACAGCCCCCGAACCCGGTGGTGGACACCGGAAGTAAGGGATGTCGCCAGGCTGAAGAAGGAGGTCTATCAGGCCTCTTTGGCATTTAGGTCTCCTGAAGTCATTGACAGGTATCGGCAGGTCAAGCGGGCGCAGCTCGTGCTGTCGCAGAGGCAAAAACTCGGGGCTGGGAGGAGTTTGGGGAGGAGTTTGGGGAGGAGTTCGGGGAGGAGTTTGGGGAGGAGTTTGGGGAGGCCCTGGAGGAGGACTATCGGTCGGCCCGAAAGAAATTCTGGCAAACCGTCCGGCGCCTCAGGAGGAGGAAGCAGTGCTTCACCAACAGCGTTTACGGTGCAGGTGGAGACCTGCTGACCTCTAACCTCTGACCTCTGACCTCGACTGGGGATGTGGTCGGACGGTGGAAGGACTTTGAGGACGTCCTTAATCCCTCAGTCACGTCTTCTGAAGAGGAAGCAGAGACTGAGGACTCAGAGGCCGACTCGTCCATCACCCAAGCTGAAGTCACTGAGGTTGTTGGCTCCTCAGTGGCTCCTCAGTGGCTCCTCAGTGGCTCCTCAGTGGCTCCTCAGTGGCTCCTCGGTGGCTCCTCAGTGGCTCCTCAGTGGCTCCTCAGCGGCTCCTCAGTGGCTCCTCAGTGGCTCCTCAGCGGCTCCTCAGCGGCTCCTCAGTGGCTCCTCAGTGGCTCCTCAGTGGGATGAGATCCTGAGGACCTAAAGTCTCTGGATAGTGTAGGACTGTCTTGGCTGACACGTCTCTGTAACAGAGCGTGGCGGTCGGGGACAGTGTCTCTGGCAGACCGGGGTGGTGGTCCCTCTGTTCAAGAAGGGGGACCAGAGGGTGTGTCCCACCGACAGAGGACCACACTCCTCAGACTCCCATAAGGTCTATTCCAGGTCCTGGAGGAGAATCTGACCCATAGAACCTCAGATTCAGGAGGAGCAGGTTTAGGTCCTGGTGGTGCAACACTGGAACAGCTCTAGACTCTCCACCAGGGGGCGCCAGGGCTCATGGGAGTTTGCACAGTCACATGTGCTTTGTGGATCTGGTGAAGGATTTCGATCGTGTCCCTCGGGTTGTCCTTTGGGGGGTGCTCCGGGAGTACGGGGTCCGGGGCCCTTTGCTCAGGGCTGTTCAGTCCCTGTCTGACAGGAGCACGAGCTGTGTCAATCAGACCAGTTCCCGGAGCGTGAGGGACTCCTCAGGGCTGCCCTTTGTCACCGGTTCTGTTCATAGTTTTTATGGACAGAATTTCTGCTGTTTGTCTGCTGTCATTAGCTGTCATTAGCTGTCATTAGCTGTCATTAGCTGTCATTAGCTGTCATTAATTGTCATTAGCTGTCATTAGCTGTGATTAGCTGTCATTAGCTGTCATTAGCTGTCATTAGCTGTTATTAGCTGTCATTAGCTGTCATTAGCTGTCATTAATTGTCATTAGCTGTCATTAGCTGTCATTAGCTGTCATTAGCTGTCATTAGCTGTCATTAGCTGTCATTAGCTGTCATTAGCTGTCATTAGCAGACAAGCTAATGGCAGCTCTGGAAACAAGGACAGGGCAAGTTTCAGCTATAACCCTAAAACTTTGATCCATTTTCTTCCATGGACTTCTGCTGAAAGAGGGATTACATGGACAGCACTGACAGGTGCACTGACAGGTGCCTTGACAGGAGCACTGACAGGTGCACTGACAAGAGCACAGACAGGAGCACAGACAGGTGTGTACCTGCAGCCTACATAGGCACAGCACTCCTACGATGGTGAGCAGAATGACCGCAGCCAGCACCGCTCCAGCGATGACCACTGTCCCGGCGGACATAGGAGACGCTCAGCCCCATTCACCACCTGCACATCAGGTCATTACACACCAGGTCATTACACACCAGGTCATTACACACCAGGTCATTACACACCAGGTCATTACACACCAGGTCATCACACATCAGGTCATTACACACCAGGTCATTACACACCAGGTCATCACACATCAGGTCATTACACACCAGGTCATCACACATCAGGTCATTACACACCAGGTCATCACACACCAGGTCATCACACACCAGGTCATTACACACCAGGTCATTACTGACATTATTGCTGAAGATGCTTGTGAAGCACTGCTCTCCTGCACTTGTAGCTGCAAACACAGCATCCACCGGCTCTCTTCCTCATCTCTGGTGACTTTAACCACGCTTCTCCCTCTTCTGTTCTACCAACATACACCCAGTATGTTACCTGCCCCACCAGAGAGAATAGAACATTGGACTTTTTTTTTGCCAACACCAAGGAGGCTTATTCCTCTTCCCCCCTCCCTCCCCTGGGCAGCTCGGACCACAACCTTGTACATCTGAGGCCTGTGTATGAACCCATCGTGCGCAGGCAGCCTGTGGTGTCCCGTGAGGTGAGGATGTGGTCTGCTGAGAGCGAGGAGGCTCTGAGGGACTGCTTCAGCACCACTGTCTGGACTGAGCTTTATGACCCACATGGGGAGGACATCAACACCATCACAGAGTGCATCAGGACATCAACACCATCACAGAGTGCATCACGGACTACATCAACTTCTGTTTTGAGAACATTGTTCCCTCCCGGACGGTGCGGTGTTTTCCAAACAACAAGCCATGGATTAACCGTGAACTGAAGGCTCTGCTGAAGGAGAAGAAGAGAGCCTTCAGGTCAGGGAACAAGGAGGAGCTGAGGACTGTGCAGAAGGAGCTGAGGAGGAAGATCGGGCAGGCTGAGGCCGGCTACAGGAGGAGGATGGAGGAGCAGCTGCAGCAAAAGAACATTCAGGGAGTGTGGAGGAGCCTGAAAACCATCTCGGGCTTCAAAATCCCCCCTGCCCAGACAGAGGGGGATCTACAGTGGGTGAATGATTTAAATGCTCACTTCTTGAGGTTTGATCGGTCACCCGCCCCTCCCCCTGCACAGCTGCATGCTCCCTCTTCCACAGCTGGACAATGCCCTGCATCTGTTCCTCTTCGCTTATCTGCCCCGGACCTTCAGCTCCCCACTTCGCCTGTACTCACCCATCCCCCCAGCACACAGTCCCCCTGCCAACCACTGACTGTCACAGCAGCACAGGTGAGGAGTGAGCTGAAGAGGATTTAAGTGAGGAAGGAGCAGGACCTGAGGCATCAGCTCCAGCTCCTTAAGTCCTGCGCAGATGAACTGTGTGGAGTTATGGAGCATGTCTTCAACATGAGCCTGAAGCTGAGGCTGGTACCACAGGTCTGGAAGACCTCCTGTCTGGTACCTGTGCCTAAGACACCGCACCCCAAAGACCTCAACAGCTTCAGGCCAGTGGCTCTCACGTCCCACCTGATGAAGACACTGGAGCGGCTGGTCCTGGACCACCTCCGCTCCACCGTGAGCTCAGCCATGGACCCGCTGCAGTTTGCATATCGGTCTGGCATCGGAGTGGAGGACGCCGTCATCTCCCTGCTGCACCGCTCTCTCTCTCACCTGGAAAAGCCTGGCAGCTCTGTGAGGATTCTGTTCTTCGATCTTTCCAGCGCCTTCAACACCATCAGCTACTGAGGGACAAGCTGGAGACGGCTGGTGTGGAGTACGACCTGCAGAGTGGATCCTGGACGACCTCACAGACCGACCCCAGTTTGTGAGAGCCCGGAACTGTGTGTCTGACACTCGGACCTGCAGTGTGGGGGACCTGCAGTGTGGGGGACCTGCAGTGTGGGGGACCTGCAGTGTGGGGGCCCCAGGGCACTGTCCTCGCGCCCTTTCTCTTCACCCTTTACACTGCAGACTTCAGACACGACACGGACAGCTGTGTCCTGCAGAAGTTCTCTGACGACTCTCATCATCATCGGACTCATCACGGACGACGATGACGAGGAGGACAGAGGACTGGAGCAGGACTTTGTGGACTGGTGTCAGCGGAACCACCTCCTCATCAACGCGGGGAAGACCAAGGAGATGGTGGTGGATTTCCGCAGACGCCACCCCACTGCCCCCCTCACCAGTGAACATCCAGGGACGGGACATTGAGAGAGTGACTCATACAAGTACCTGGTGTTTCATCTGAACCACAAACTTGACTGGACTCATAACACAGACGCACTCTACAGGAAGAGCCAGAGTCGGCTCTACCTCCTGAGGAGACTCAGGTCTTTTGGAGTGACAGGGCCACTCCTGAAGATCTTCTACGACTCTGTGGTGGCATCAGCTCCTGTAGGTGTGGCCTGCTGGAGCAGCAGCATCACAGAGAGGGAGAGGAAGAAGCTGGACAGAGTCATCAAGAAGTCCAGCTCCGTCCTGGGCTGTGCTCTGGACTCGGTGCAGGAGGTGGGGGACAGGAGGGTCCTGGCTAGATTCACATCTATGCTGGACCATGAGTGTCACCCCCTGCAGGACACTCTGTCCTCTGCAGGACACTCTGTCCCCTGCAGGACACTCTGTCCCCTGCAGGACACTCTGTCCGCTCTGGAGAGCAGCTTCAGTGAGAGACTGATCCACCCTCTGTGGGAGGTAAAGGTTTCGTAGGTCTTTCCTTCTGCTGCTGTCAGACTTTATAACAAACACTGTTAGTACTGAACACTCACAATACTGACCTAACCATGTGCAATTCTGTCATATGTGCAATTACTGTGAAATTCATGTGCAATCCATGTGCTGTCGTGACACATATTCATGTGCAATTACTGTCGTGATCACATGACATGGTATTTATGTATTTATTTATTTATTTATTTATTTGCATCTTTATTATTTCCCCTTGTTGTAAAATGGGAGTTTTTATTTATTTATAGTAGATCTTCTACTGAAAGTGTTTTTCAGACTTCCTATAAGTGATCTGTTCTTCTGGATCTACCTCTGTATCTACCTGCGTTGCACCAATGAAATTTCCCCATGTGGGACAATAAAGGAATATCTTATCTTATCTTATCTTATTACACACCAGGTCATTACACACCAGGTCATTACACATCAGGTCATTACACATCAGGTCATCACACACCATTATACAAGAGTTTCTCCTTAAACTCATCCATTCCACAGTGAGAGCCAGGGTCCAGAGCATGGAGCCCTCTTGTGGCCAGAGTGAGACATGAGACATGGGACATGAGACATGAGACAAGGGACATGGGACATGAGACATGAGACATGGGACATGAGACATGAGACAAGGGACATGGGACATGAGACATGAGACATGGGACATGAGACATGAGACAAGGGACATGGGACATGAGACATGAGACATGGGACATGAGACATGAGACATGAGACAAGGGACATGGGACATGGGACATGGGACATGAGATATGAGACATGAGACATGAGACATGAGACATGAGACATGGGACATGAGACATGGGACATGGGACATGGGACATGGGACATGAGATATGAGACATGAGACATGAGACATGGGACATGAGACATGGGACATGAGACATGAGACATGGGACATGAGACATGGGACATGGGACATGGGACATGGGACATGAGACATGGGACATGGGACATGAGATATGGGACATGAGACATGGGACATGGGACATGAGACATGAGACATGGGACATGAGACATGGGACATGAGACATGGGACATGGGACATGGGACATGGGACATGAGACATGGGACATGGGACATGAGATATGGGACATGAGACATGGGACATGGGACATGAGACATGGGACATGAGACATGGGACATGCCCTGGCAGCTATAGTTTGGAGTTTCTCTGGTTTGATACGACATTTGCCGATTGTTATTTTCCAAACTACAAAAAGCTTAAATTTGAAACATTTACGATTTGTCATTCGTTGAAACGATAGTATCAGTGTGAAAGTACAAAAGTAAATGCACTATACTTTTCTGAAATAGTGGAGGGGTTTGTTTTCATACTTTCTTGATGACCGTTTGCCTAAAGGTTTTGAGTTTAAGTCCCGGTTTTGAGCAAACAATAAATCAAATGCAAGAAATCTCTAACATCTTTGTATGTTCTTTGCTCTAATCGTCTTCTAAATGTGTGTGAAATACTTCTTTATGACGTCCCAGTGTCAGCGCCGCAGAATCAGAAAAGGTTTATTTCCATTTTCAATGAACAGAATTCACAAACAGAAACTTGTTTTGGTGCAACATAAAACGATGAACAAGGATAAAACAACATTGATAAGTCAAAAGAAAACCAGTTTAAATCAATAAATAATAAAATGCTTAATATGTTCACAAATGTGGAGTTCAGTTTCATATGAAGAGCAGAACGTGACAGTGTTTAAGAAGTGTTCATGAGTCCAACGACCTGAGGGGCGTGGCCTCCTGCCTGAAGGGCGTGGCCTCCTGTCTGAGGGGAGTGGCCTCCTGCATGAGGGGAGTGGCCTCCTGCATGAGGGGCGTGGCCTCCTGCATGAGGGGCGTGGCCTCCTGCCTGAGGGGAGTGGCCTCCTGCATGAGGGGAGTGGCCTCCTGCCTGAGGGGAGTGGCCTCCTGCCTGAAGGGAGTGGCCTCCTGCCTGAGGGGCGTGACCTCCTGCCTGAGGGGAGTGGCCTCCTGCCTGAGGGGAGTGGCCTCCTGCCTGAGGGGCGTGACCTCCTGCATGAGGGGAGTGGCCTCCTGCCTGAGGGGAGTGGCCTCCTGCCTGAGGGGCGTGACCTCCTGCATGAGGGGAGTGGCCTCCTGCCTGAGGGGAGTGGCCTCCTGCCTGAGGGGCGTGACTTCCTGCATGAGGGGAGTGGCCTCCTTTCTGAGGGGCGTGACCTCCTGCAGAGATAGAAGTCTGCCGCCGATCACCTTCTCATCAGAGGGCGCTGTCGTCTCTGTTTGTCCCTGTCTGTGGCTCCACATGGTGATGGAAAAGGTGATGGAGGAGGTGATGGAGGAGGTGATGGAGGAGGTGATGGAGGAGGTGATGGAGGAGGTGATGGAGGAGGTGATGGAGGAGGTGATGGAGGAGGTGATGGAGGAGGTGATGGCCGTGTAGAACTGCTCCATCATCAGCTTGTCTTTCCTCAGTTCTCCCTCTGCTGGTTCTTCTTGATGAGGGTGGTGTCGTCATGGTGACGAGGGTGGTGTCGTCATGGTGATGTGGGTGGTTTCGTCATGGTGATGTGGGTGGTGTCGTCATGGTGATGAGGGTGGTGTCGTCATGGTGACGAGGGTGGTGTCGTCATGGTGATGTGGGTGGTTTCGTCATGGTGATGTGGGTGGTGTCGTCATGGTGATGAGGGTGGTGTCGTCATGGTGACGAGGGTGGTGTCGTCATGGTGATGTGGGTGGTTTCGTCATGGTGACGTGGGTGGTGTCGTCATGGTGATGTGGGTGGTGTCGTCATGGTGACGAGGGTGGTGTCGTCATGGTGATGTGGGTGGTGTCGTCATGGTGACGAGGGTGGTGTCGTCATGGTGATGTGGGTGGTGTCGTCATGGTGACGAGGGTGGTGTCGTCATGGTGATGTGGGTGGTGTCGTCATGGTGACGAGGGTGGTGTCGTCATGGTGATGTGGGTGGTGTCGTCATGGTGACGAGGGTGGTGTCGTCATGGTGATGTGGGTGGTGTCGTCATGGTGACGAGGGTGGTGTCGTCATGGTGATGTGGGTGGTGTCGTCATGGTGACGAGGGTGGTGTCGTCATGGTGATGTGGGTGGTGTCGTCATGGTGACGAGGGTGGTGTCGTCATGGTGACGAGGGTGGAGTTGTTTGAGGAGGTGGCTGATAGTGGCTGAGAGGGTTCAGGCCTGTGCAGAACAGCAGAGGGGACCGAGTGTCCCCCTGGGCCACACTTAATGGTCACTTGTGCTTTACTTTTGTCTCAAGGGTTTTTTTTTCATTCATGATTTTCACTAATTATTTTGAGTCTTTCCAGATTGAAGCGTCACATGACCAAAGCCTCGGCTCGTGAGGAGGAAACATTCAATATTAATAATCGCGTGTTTGTCAAACTCAGGGACAATAAAGTTTTGACTAAAATGGACCAATTGTTTTTCAGATGTTCAAGAATTTCGACATCGAAAATTAGATACAAATATTTTCTTTCCTTGAAATTGTTAAATATAACAATATTAAATATGACAATATTAAATATAACAATATTAAAGATGTTTCTGCAACACTTACGATCAAAACACGAGCAGAAAAGACAGTTACTGGTGCTCTACTGCCCCTTGTGGCCAGTTACAAACAGCTACACAGACAGTTACACACAGTTACACACACACAGCTACACACACACAGCTACACACAGTTACACACAGTTACATACAGTTACACAGTTACACACAGTTACACACAGTTACACACAGTTACATACAGTTATACACACACACAGCTACACACACACAGCTACACACAGTTACACACAGTTACATACAGTTACATACAGTTACACACAGTTACACACAGTTACACACAGTTACACAGTTACACAAACACAGTTACACTCAGTTACACACAGTTACACACACACAGCTACACACACACAGCTACACACAGTTACACACAGTTACATACAGTTACACAGTTACACATAGTTACACACAGTTACACACAGTTACAAAGTTACACACAGTTACACACAGTTACACACAGTTACACAGTTACACACAGTTACACACAGTTACACATAGTTACACACAGTTACAAAGTTACACACAGTTACACACAGTTACACACAGTTACACAGTTACACACAGTTACACACAATTACACACAGTTACACACAGTTACACACAGTTACACACACACACAGCTACACACACACAGTTACACACAGTTACACACAGTTA